>NC_133407.1:40257500-40557500 GCF_049350105.2 Macaca mulatta
ATTTGCATTTATCTTCGATGCTTTTCCCTGAGAGATAGTTAAATGTCAACAAACCAGAGATATCCTTCTATAAATTGCTTTAAGTCTATAAACCATTTTGCCAGCATCAAGATACTTCCCCACTGATGGCGTGGTTTTGGTTTGTGTTGCTAAGGTCAGGAACAAATCTCATTTTCATAATATGCCTCTATCCCTTTTGTGCTCAGTGTCTCAGCTTACAGATCACTTTGGTGGAGTTAAAGATGCCTCTGATGATTTTTCTCTGTGATCCTAAACTTCTTCCATGAGATCTTCTGTTATGGAACCAATTCCAGAGATAACCTGTCAACACATGAAGGAAAGAGCAGAATCCCTTGGCTGTGAAGCTGAAAAACAGGACACTACATCTGTCATACTGAGGCTTTAGGCATCTTGGTGTTAGTTGCCCTCAAGATTTTATATTGAGAAGCAAATTTCTTTCTTCAAGAGCTTTGGTTTTCAGATATGAAGGAGCATAAATAGTTATTGTGTTGTTGATGTGGGCTCCTCGGAGAAGCATGGCTTTCCGACACATACAATAACATCAAAATCATAGATGGCTCCTCGAGGCTCCTCCAGTGCTTCACAAGGCTAAATGCGTGATTTGGGGCACTTTTGGAAATAAAAAATTAATGAAGTTGGGCATATATGTTACTAAAACAAATCCACTGAAATTTGTTGGTTTGCTTGCTGTAGGATACTGGTTTGCTGTGCATTAGAATCACCTGGTCACGTTTTAAATCTGCCAGTATCAAGTGGCCTACCTTAGACTAATTATATCAGAATTTTCAATGGTAAGATATACTAAAGGCATTTTTAAAAAAGTGATTCTAATGAGGAACAAGGGTTAAACACTGCCGTTGGAAACAATAACATAAGTAACTAATGCCTACAAAGAAAGGAAAGATCAAATGTTAAACAATGCTCCCCTGATAGCGCACACTCTCCTCCGGAATGGCCAACCAGTGGCATCACTGGTGTTCTCTCCTCTCCACTCCCTTCTGGTTTTAGATGCCGAAGACATGGGGAAAACAGACACCCAGCACAGATTTGTTGACAGATCTATGGCTGGCTGGTTGGATGGGGGTTAAATGGCCTAAGGGTGGGTCAAGCTAAGGGAGAATGGGGTAAATGAAATAAAATGGGATAAAGAGTCTCTAAATTCTCATGAGTTAAAAAGTAGAATATAATTCCATCTTGGCAAAATGTGTTATTAAATTTCTGATAAACTTAACATCAGATTATATTCTTAGATTGAACTTTCTTCATACAATTAAAGCAGATGATAAGTTCAATGTCAGCAATAGTTGCCCAACAATGTCTTAGTCATGGCACCCCAAAGTCATTCAATTTAGCATTTCTTGGGTGTCTATTGTCTGCCAGAGAATGTTCTACTGGGAATATAGAAAAGACATTAAACTAGAAGAAGACAGACCAGAAGTCAAAATTAAGGTGTTTGTACTTTTCAGGTGTCTGGAAGTCCAAGCCATTTTCCAATGACTACAGGTTAGTGGGAGATTGCCAGGTGATAAGATGGCCGCTGCATGAGAACGGGAGGCCACTGATTTGATGATCAGCACATATTCATGCAATACTTTATCCTTGTTGCAGTGCAAAGGATTTTGCAAAGTTGGTGGTCTTATCACTTCTCCCAACATTCTTCTGAATAAGGACATTTTAAAAATCATATATATATATATACACATAGGCATATATACTGAAATATTTGAATGGCATAACCCCTCCTCAAACTTTAAAAAATAAGTGTCTAGCGGTGCTTTGGACATTTAATTTCGATATTCAGCAGTTTATTTTTCTTGTTAAACTACATAGCAGTTTTACCATCTAATTTACTTATAGATATATATGGATCAGATTGTGTCTATATTTTCTAGCCCATTTGTCGCTGTTTGAGAGTTCACTATCTAGGGTGCAAGTTGTCCAGGGCTAGCACCTCCTCCTCCTTTCTCTGGCTGGTAATTTTGGGCCATCACCTGTCCAACACTAGTGATATGAGCAGGCAGACCGAGCCTTTAAAACCCAAATCTATTCTCTGTTAGGTAACCATGTTGGCTAATACACTTTGAATTACTTGTGAATTTCCATTGTCAATGCTAGCCTCTCTCATTTCTTCAGAGGGGCAAGCACTAACCCCTTCATGCTGTCTCTCTTTGATTCCCAAGAGACCTAAAACGTCTAATCTTGGCCTTATTTGGAGGTTCTGTTGCTAGATGAACCACTGGGATCCTGCCCCCAGCTCCCTGGTCCCTGGCTGGCCTGGCCTGCTGCGTGCCAAACTCTCCTGAGGTCCCTGGAGTAAGGCCTAGGGCTGAAGAAGATACTTTCTTCATCTCCCTGATCATGGTAGCACCAGGCCTAGCAGGTTCTTACTTGAAGATGAACAAAGAAAGAGGGTGGGAAATATGGGAGAGACACCATTCAGAAAGTTCTCTCTCTCTCTGTTTTCCTCCACTGCAGTTAATGCTTTGAAAACCAGTCTTGAGAGGAATCCAAATCCTCTGAGATGAAAACTCACATCATTCTGCAGGCCCTGGTGGTGGTGATGGGGGTGGAGCGAGGCAGGGAATTAATATTTTGAATAGGCCAGTGCCTTGCCTGCCCAGGTGTCTTTGGAAACCACCTCTTGTCAAAAGAAAGGAACAAATGAAAAAGGGAGAAAATAGGGGGTGGGGGAGGGAGAAACAGAAACAGAGAAAGGCCTTTGCTGAGCTCGTGCCTTTGTGCACTGCATTCAAACTGATTTGTACCCTTTGTAGTCTTAATTATTTGTGAGAGCGGGATAACAGGAGTACCCAGCTCACCCATTATTTCCTGCATAAAAAAAGGCACACAGAAGCCGCTGATCATTTCTGAATTAGCAAACATGATACTAAAAAAAAAAAAAAAGCATAAAAAAATTCATTAATACCATCAGGGATTAGGAGGCTGATTAAAGTGTAGCTGTTAGCGTATGCAAATGAGCGATAGGCATTTATCGGGGCCTGTGCAAGCTGTCTTGGAGCTGTAAAGCCCACGTATGTTTTTCAGCTGATTAAAATAGTTTTAAGTTCTGCAGAATTTTTTTTTGGTAGGGAATTAAAAAAAGAGACCATCTCCACTTTCCCTTTTGGCGAAATTTCTCTAAAGTATACTCCAACCATTCCACTTGACTGCACTCTCTCGTTCAGCCTCTTCTGAGACTGAGGAGGTTGCTGCATTTCAGTTTCAGTGAGATGAGCTCTTTTCCATGTTGTTTTTTTTTTTTCCCCCCTCTGGAGTTTACCAGAACTCCGATGGCAAGGCAGATGGGTCCCTTAGCATTGGCCCAATGGGCTACCAGGACTCCAGATTCTCCCCCAAGTTGAATATCCCCTTCTGGTCCCATTTCCCAACCCAGGCTAAAGGGAAATGAAAAGGTATTTGTTACCCAAGTATAAGGTATCAAGTGCTCCCTTACATGAGAGGAGGTTGCATTCATTCCAAGAGCCTTGGTTTTGTGAGGCAAGGAAGAGTAGAGTGAGTGAGAATGTCAGGGCTGGGAGATCAGGAGAGATCCATGCTGACATAGGCACAATATGATTTGGGTGGTTGTGGCTGTCTTTGGTCTTGAAGCAAAGACATTGTAGGGAAAAGGACCCACTTTGAGTCCAGATTCAAATCCCATTTTCAAGACTTTCTATTAGCATATGAGAGTGTTATTTTCACTTCTAGGGTTACAGAGAGCCAGTGACAAATGGCCTATGAATAATAATAATAATAATAATAATAAAAAAAGTTGTTTATTAAGCATTGCTATGTGTCAGACACTGTTATAAACTCTTTATATGTTTAATTTTATTTGGTCTCTATCACAAATGTAAGAGATTAGACTACTCTTATCCTCAATATGCAACAAAATAAATCCAGAATCTGACCCCATCCTAGCATCTACATGGCTAACGTGCTGGTTCAAGTCACTCCCTTCTCTCATTTGGATACTGCAGTATTTTACCTAACAGCCTCCCTGCTTCCACTCTTTCTTCTGTCCTCTGTCTGCTGTTCTGAGAATAGACTGAGAATAGTTAAAAGTATATCATATCATTCCTCTGGTCAAAACCCTTAGTCGCTCCCCTTTTCAGTTGGAGTAAAGGCTAAAGTCCTTTCAATGGTCCCACAGCTATACAATCTGAATTGTTACTTCTCTCAAATTCTCTCACTTTCTCTCTGCTCCCTCTCACTTACTCCACTCCTGCCACACTGGATTCCTTGGGTTTCCCCAAAAGCTCCAGACACACATTCCTGTCTTGCCTTACTTTTTCTTCCTTCCATATATTTGTTTCTTCTAATATAGGTTATACAGTACTTATTTATTGTGTTTGTTGTCACACCTAACTAGACTATAAACTCTCTGAAGGTAGGGATCTTTGTCTATTTTACTCACCAATATATCTTTTTTTTTTGAGACGGAGTCTCGTTCTGTCGCCCAGGCTAGAGTGCAGTGGCACAATCTCGGCTCACTGCAAGCTCCGCCTCCTGGGTTCATGGCATTCTCCTGCCTCAGCCTCCCAAGTAGCTGGGACTCCAGGCACTCGCCACAGTGCCTGGCAAATTTTTTTTTATTTTTTATTTTTAGTAGAGACGGGGTTTCACCATGTTAACCAGGATGGTCTCGATCTCCTGACCTCGTGATCTGCCCACCTCGGCCTCCCAAAGTGCTGGGATTACAGGCGTGAGCCACTGCGCCTGGCCTCACCAATGTGCCTTAACCATCTAGACTAGGCACTAATTATGAGCTCAGTTATTATTTGTTGATTTAAAGAGCTCCAAAGTAATTTATGAAATTCTCATACATGATAAACAATGTATGATAAAAGCTCCAAGAGTCTAGTAACCATGTCTGTCTTGTTCATCATTCTATTTTTTGTACTTAGCCCACAGTAGGCAATAAAAGATACTCACTGAGTGAACAAATAAAAAGGTTAAACTTGGCAACCAATATTTTTGTACAAAAATATCAATTTCCAGTTCTGGTCACACATTTTAAAATAAATGACCTTAGCCACATACTTAAATGATGATTGTTTTTAGGCACCCAAATATTTACTTATTGTATTGAAACTTATTTTTTTCTAGTCGACAAAGCCAGGTCTCCCTTGAGGAGCATTTTCTTTCTCTATACTGAGCTGAAACCCAGAGCCGTCTGAGCTCCCTTTGGGGTGAGAGGTGTCTAAGAGTCAAGGTTATATGAGAGGCAAAATCAGAATAAGTTCCAGTCTCATAGCTGCTCCACCTCTCCCTGTGGGGCCCTGAGGTTGTTGCCCCCATGGTTTTACCACCTCCAAAGCCCACTTCCTGTCCACTATGGGGCTTCTATGAGAACCAGGGAGGAGGACTTCCCTGGCTCACTTGCCTGTGTCACTGCCTCTGCTTGCCATGCATATGAAATAAGCTGATTAGCAGGTGGGAATAAACTGGAGTTTGTTGAAGCATTAAACAAAGGAATTGATTTATTGGGCATTTACTCAGTTATCTAATAGTAGGTGTGTGTAGGCGGCCGGTGAGGAGTGGAAGAGAGGATGAAAGGAACAATAATTTTAAAAGAGCTCTTGGTCTTAAGAAGTTTAAAACTTGCTTCTGTAGCTAGTGAGTTTGGGCTGGCCTACATGGCCTGGGCCAGTGTGGAGGCAATGCAGGATCTGAGCACAAGGAGAGGGAGCCTGTCAGAGGTTCAGGAGGTGTCTTTTGAGGGAGGGAGTAGATCAAAGCTTTCTGTGTTGGGTGAAGGGGAGAGAAAAGGGACAGTGAGTGAGACAATTAGTTTGTTGGAGTGGAGCCTGTGGAGGCCTTGACCATCATGTGAAGTGTTTCAGGCTTTGCTCTGTAATCAAGAGCTCCTGAACAGGGTCACCTTTAGGGTGAGGGAAGAAAGTCATCTGCCTCAGATGCAAAATGTAAGGGGGTGCCAAAAACCTCAGAAATCAGGAAAATAACACTTCAATGAAATATCATAAAAAATCAAATAGACAAACTATAGTCAGCGTTTTTGTAAATAGAGTTTTACCTGAAAGGTTTGATCTGGGGAACAATATGCTCAAAAGACCATGTGGAAGACTGATCTGGCAGTGGAGAGGCTCATCTGGTTTGAAACCAGATCCTGCCTTGGCCTCAGCAGAATAAAAGTGGGAGGCCTGGAGCTGGGGTAGCAGGTGGACCAGGAAGCACATCTTGCTACTCTTTTCCCTTTCGTGATGCTGCCTTTCTGATTCTGCTTCCTGCTGTTTACTGTTTTCAGGGACACTGAGAATGGCAGAATTGAGTGAATATGTAAGTAATTATCCAAGTCAAAAGAAAATAAGGGCTGTAAGAGAAGCACCAAATGGTGTGAAAGAGTTAGCTGATTCCAGCTGGGAGGACCTGAAGGTGGTGGCATTTAAGCCGGGCTTTGCAGCATGGTCTGATTTGACCAAACATAGATAGTGGGAAGACTGACTTGGGTTCAAATTTTAACTCTGCCATTTACTAGCTATGTTACCTTGGGCAGGTCTTTTGACATTTCTGAGCCTCATTTTCCATATCTCTAAAATAGGGATAATAATTGCCTTTTCCTTACGGGGTTATCATGAGGTTTATGTGAGATATTATATGTAAAACCCTAAGATGGTGCTGTTAAGGATCGTTACTGTTAATAGTGTTTCACAGCGCAGAGTCACAGCATAGTTCGTTCATCAAATAAAAGGTAGTTCTATGAATGAAGACAGCTATGAATGAAGACAGCATTGGCAACTTAAGTTTTCTGGAATGAAGTGTAGCCATTGTCTAGTTAGCAGAAGGGATTTGAGTAAATGCCAGAATGATTTCTAATGTTAGATTTCCCAATTTGGCTAAATTAATCAATTAATTAACCATCATATGCTTATTGAATACCAGTTTTTTTTTTTTAATATAAACTAGGCATTCTCTGGGTGACCCAAAGAAATACAAGACACTCTGTTTCCATTGAGCCTAGACTGTGAGAGATAAGACCTGATATAATGGGCATTCATTGTTTGCAGCTGGACATCCATTTATCCTTCTTCTGGTAATGATACTTAGGTTTTTCTGTAGGAAACCATCTGTCCCCCACTCTCAAGGTGGTTTGTATAGTGTTGGAAGCAATCATATCCTAGGTCCTGGGTGTATTTATGGCTCATCTTCAGCTAGCAGAGCATTGACTTTTCCTGGCCACAGATGGGTTCAGAACTGGGTACACGACCTTAGCAAAGCCAATGAGACCCAGTGACTTTTGCTGGGCCTGCAGCTTTTCCCACTAGACTTTAACCCAAGAGGAGGTAAGACTAAAGTTGTAGTTAACATGTTGCCACTACAAATGACATTCTGTAAAGGGAGCCCAATTACAGAGCTGAAGCGCGGGGAGGGGATGGAGAAAGCGAGAGCCAGAGAGAGAGACAGAGAGAGAGAGAGACAGAGAGAGAGAGAGACAGAGAGAGAGACAGACATGTCCTAGCGACTATTTGAGTCACAGAATCAAACCATATTTGAATTCAGATATTTAAGTTATTGCACTAACAAATCCCCTTCTTGCTTAAGTCAACTTAGGTTGAATTTTCTGTTTCTTGTGACACTAAAAGAATCCTAACTCATGCACTTAATATTTATTCATGAAAAGGCAAACCAAACCAAACCAGTAATGAAACCACCACCACCACCACCACGACCACCACCACCACCACCACCACCACCACCACAAAAACAAGACTTCAAAACCTTGGTAAACAACAAATAGAAATCTTTCATGGTTGGCCAATGAGCAGACAAAATAGGAGATCTCTACTCTAGGAATTTGTGGTTGTAGGAGCAGCTCCTCTTTTTTTTTTTTGAAACTGAAGCTCGCTCTGTCACCCAGGCTAGAGTGTGACAGCGCGATCTCGGCTCACTGCAACCTCCGCCTCCCCGGTTCAAGCAATTCTCCTGCCTCACCCTACTGAGTAGCTGGAATTACAGGGGCACACCACCATGTCTGGCTAATTTTTGTATTTTTAGCAGAGACAGGGTTTCACCATATTGGTCAGGCTGCTCTCAAACTATTGACTTCGTGACCCGCCCGCCTCAGCCTTCCCAAGTGCTGGGATTACAGGCGTGAGCCACCGCATCCCACTAGAGCAGCTCCTCTGACTCTGCCTTCCTTTGCAACTGCCATGGACTCTTGTAATTGGTTTGGGGAGCTTTGGGAGCCAAGTGGTTGGTGACATAAAGCTCATGTCAGCTCTCAGATACCCTTCCTTACCAATGGGAAGGATGTTGGTTCAGGCAGCCAGAGTGATGGACAATCTAAATATAAATTAGTGTTGGCGTAAAACGCAGTCTTACAAGGTGCTGAAACTTTATGGTAAGTTTTGCCCAGCCAGCCTTCAACACATTCTGACTTATTTTCTCTGAATGTGTCGTATTCTCAACTCCTATCAGCCTATGTTTTTTAACCTCAGCTTTACGCATAACTCTGCTAGTGTTCTTTGGCAGACTACACAGGAAGAGCAAAAGACCTTGCAGAGCACATACTCCACTTTTTTGACTTGTTCTCAGTGAGAGGACTTATGGTTCTATTCAGCACAAATACCTAAATTTTTAATTCATACTGAGGACAAAATACAGCCATTGGCCCATAAAGATATTAAAGTGTACAAGATATCAATTTACAAGATAAATCACCTCAAGAAGCTTTATGAAGTAGCATCAGTGCCTCATCTTCATTTTAAGATCACTCCTATGAGTTTGTATTAGTTTTCTTCTCTCAAAGATGACAATGGTGGGTTTAATTAGTCAGTCTCCCTTTTCTGTTTACATGCCTGGATGCTGTCTGTTAGGCACAATTGGGATAATTAAATACCAGAGACACACGTTTCACTATCATTTTTCCCATGTACTATATCTTCTTAGTGCCACTGATTAGCTGTTTTTGGTCAGAACTGCCAAATCTCTTACTCACATTCTTATTTGTTTTCTTTTATAAATTATTTGTGTTATACAAATTGCATGTCTATTTAGTAAGTGCATAGTATGCGAAGAAATAAAATTATTGGCTCAAGAAAGGGAGTTGATGGCAAATACCTTTTCTGACACAGTAGGGTTCATTGCGACCAGCCAACATGTTAGTACAACTGAAGTTAGCATCACAACAGAGCTCCCCACTTACAAATTAAATAAAAAATTTATGGTAACTCATTGCTTTTTGGGTTAGTAGTCAATCACCTATTGCGGATAAATTTGAACCTGATTTCGATCCTAAAATTTTTAGATAAATTACAATGAATATTTCATCAAGATATTTGGCATCAATTTCCTTTCCTGAACCAATGCTTTCATTTCTGCAACTACTATATGCTTGCTAAAAAGATATGCTATTTATATGATAAAGACAATCTCTAAAAGAAGAAAAATAAGAATGCAAATAAGTTGGCCATCTGAACCAACACAACTAATGATGCCTGCTTTGCCTGAGGTGAAGGCTGAGGCTTCCACATTCACAGGCCATGACAAATTGGAATGAGAGGACCTGTCCTTTGTGTCCAATTCTGTGGCATAGATTAAGACCTAGCCATAAACCAGCACTGGTTGCTGCTCCTGATGACACCATTATCATTTTTAAACTTATCATTTATTCATTAAAGCAATCCCAGAGCCTATGGGGTTGTTGACAGAACATAAATACAAACATAAAAATAAATCACACAATGAAAGTCTTCTGGAGCTTCCTGAGATGTCAAGATCAACTGGTCCATTCCCCTGTTGTGGTGATACAGTTATCACACTCTTTAGCTCTGTTCCTATGTCTTCATTTCTAAAATCTCCTTTAAGATGAAAGATCTCTCTGAGAGGTTTGCTAGGTCTCATTCTTTCATCTGGCCCATATGATAATGTGTCCTGTGGCTTTGGTATACCTCAGCTGGGGCCTCTCTATTTCAGGGTGTGAGGCATGTCTACTTACGGATCTCACACCCTTTGGTCTTCTCAGGCCCAGGCTGAATATGGTGAGTTCTCCCCAGCTTTGTTCCTACCTTGGATTTGCTTATTCTCTGGCTATTGACATTACCTAGCTGGGTACCTTTTTAAAAACATCCATGCTTACCTTTAATTGATATGTAGATCTGGACACAATGATAGTGAATACATTTATTGAACAACAAGATGAAAATCCTTTCACATATACACACATTGCTTCAAGTTATGTGACTTCGCACAAGTAACAAGTTCTCTGACCTTCAATTATTTTTTATAAAATGATGGAATAAAGCAGATGATCTCTATGATCGCCTTCATGGATCTGTCTTGATAGATGAAGACTGAATATTTACACTTTCAGAATGAATATAGGAAGCAATTATACTGAGATATTCCCTTTCATGTGCCAATAATTTCATTTCTGATAAATTAAAACATTTGAGTAGGATAGAAGAAAATAAAAGGTTATTCCCTGAAGCAATTTACCTGTGCAAAATATGAGCCTGACTCCCTCTCTTTTAGAAAACATTACCTGTAGTCTTTTGACCTACTTAATTGGTAAAATAAAAGCTCTTGAGCTGAATAACATGTTACAAAAAGGGCTAGTTTAAGTATTTTAGAAATGGAAGTTTGATTTTAGTTCCTGTTGCCAACATGATTTTTAATAAAATTCCTTCTTTTGCCCTGTTTTGCCACCAGTAAACAGATCCCATGCTACTTTACAGAGAGTTTATAAATCAAATGTGGTACTGGATGTGGGTCGCACCATGTGTATTGCATAGAAAGCTTCATAGTTCACAGTTTTTTTATGCTTATGAAGATGTGCTGAGCTAGATTACATCCTCTTTAGAGTAGCAGTCAAGTCTGGCATTCCCCTCTGACCTTTACTCTAGGACACAGTAAGATTCGGTAAAGCGTGGTGAGTGATTGACAGCATGCCAGGAACCCCTGGGCTAGGTCAAGGCATTCACCCTTTTCCACCTTGAAACAACAAGCAAACAAGCTTTCTGATAAGAAACTTGAGTTTTATCTTTTTTTTTTCTTTTTTGCTAGCAACAGTTATGGTGAACACATTTAGCGTTCTACTGATGTTTGAAGGGAGAGGAAAAGGGGAACAAGAATGGACAACCTTCAGAGTACCATATGTGAAATATAAATGCCCGACTAGCACTTGTCCTTTCATTAAACTATAAGATGCAGTTTTCTAGTGATTTGTATTTTGTGACTGTAAAAAAGCATAAAGTTTCAGATGAAAAATGAGTGACGAGGCTATGGAAGATGCTTACAACATATTTTCATTGTTCAAAAAACCAAAACCAGCCTAAGCTAAAATGTCTTGCTGATGTCCCTAAAATATTCCATCTTTGGACAGAACCATTAACTATTTTTAAAAAGTCAATAATCAATACGTCTTAATTTGTTGCACTGACATTTGTGCAGGTTTCATCTAGATGAAATTAATTAGAAAGAAAATGGTTTCTCAGCGATTGGTGAGAGGAAGAAAGTCCGTGGCAAGATAAGTTTGACCCTGTGTCGTGGAAACATTCTAATGAGGTTAAGTCTTAGCGCATTTGGATCTGGCTGCTTGTTGAGTGTGCACTGACATTTCTAATAGGCTACTAGAGGCTTCCAAAATGGGCCAATGACTTTGACGGCATTTTGTGGGTCATTGGAGTTCTAGGTGGATAGAGACAGTAACAGGACTGAATAAAATGTAATAGTATGTAAAGTGAACACCTGGGAGAGGAAATTGTGAGGAACAATATCACAGCAGCCTTCCTTCCACATTTCTTAGCTGAGATACCCTAGTTTCTGAACACTATTAATTGAAGTGAGGTCAGATGCAATTTGCTGGCACCAAAGGGCACTGTGCCTCTGTGAAGGTCTCTCTGCACAGCCCTGCTTGTGCTTATTACAGGGGATAACCAGGCTCTGAGAAGAGTGGGGAAGGGATATTTACTCCAGAGCCCTCAGGGGATAGCACTTGCCTTAATTGCTTTAGGAACCCTTCCTATCAATGAGACTAATGGGGTTAGACAAAGAAAATACTGGCAAGACTTGATCAAATACATTGAATTTTCCCCTAGGCATATAATTAGGTTAAGAGGAGTGATTCAGAGTAAACCCAAGGTGCAGGCTCATAGTTAACTAGTCTCCAGGGAGGCCTTAAGGGCCTGGACAAGGAGGTTTTCAGTATTGGAGTTGTGGTGTTGCTTGGAAGAGATGCTGAGCCACCTGGAAGGTCAGTTTTGCTCTGGTCCAGGATCTGTGGAGGGGCGGTGGAGGTTGAATGTGGTGGCACTTTTGGACAACAGTACTCTTCTCTTTTGAATTGTCTTTTACAATTTAGACCCTCTTTCTCCTTCCTGTTCTACCTTACTTTCCCTGTTGGGCAGACTCAGAAAAACATCTTTTGTTGAGCAAGGGATCTCCCCCAGCAGGTTAGAAGATGATAGTAGCTAAGTGAACAGGAGGAAACAAGAAGACTTAAAAAAAAAAAAAAAAGCCCTAAGAGTTGTGGCCCAAAACACAGTTTTTCAAGAATATATCTAAGGTTTATGAAGAGCCTTAGAAAACGAGGGCAGCAAAATAATGTTTTTGGGAATTAGCAGGTTGCCTGCTACCTTTGTGTTCTGTTTAGGGTGATAACAGTAATAAGAGTGAACATTTATTTTGCAATCACTATGTGCCAGGTATTGTGCTAATCATTTTACATGCACTACTTTTTTTAATGCCCATAGCAACCCAAAAAACACTTTATAGAAAAGGGAACTGAGTTACAGAGTTTAAAGAACTTAACAAAGGTCACACAGGTGGCAAGTGGATGAAGCTGGTTTGAGTGCATTTTCCTCCCCAGTTACGTCTGTTGCAAGCAGCCCAAGTTGGCCTCACTGCTCAAGAACAACTCTCTCTGTGGTGGAGTATTGAAGGTATAAATGATGGCTTTCCAGAGAGGATGGTAGATAAGACTGCATACGAACGTTAGAAAGAAACAGAGTCTGTAAGGATGAAGGGAAATCAATATCAATGATGGTGACACATGACAGTGGAGAAAGGAGTTCTGCACCATTAGAGCTACATAGGCGTGAGAGTCTTTGCAAGAAGAGTGAATTTGGCCCCTCTAATAACACCCCTCCAGAGGCACATGGAACACTAGGCAGGCATTGGGGTGACAGGAATATATATACTACTCCAGGAAAATAGTGTGTCTTGCAGGTTGAGGGAGATGTGAGGGCAGTGGCATGTGCACCTGGATGTGGTTCAGTTGGAGGTGGGCTGCCTTCTAAGATATAAACACACATCACCTCCCAAGTCTTCTGATTTGCATGCCTTCATTCCCAAATAATAATTTACCCTCCACTGTGTGCCAGGAGCTAGGGAGACAAAAGCAAATAAGGCAGCAACTTTGCCTTCAAGGTGTTCAGGGTTAAAACGACATAAAACCAAAAATTGCAGAAGAAGAAAACTTGTTATTGATGTTATAGTGGAGGTATAGGAATGTCACAGTTCAGTGCTAGAGGTCAGTTCCACTTGAGGTGGTGCTTGAAGTCCTTCAGAAAAGGTAATAGCTAAGAATAAAGAGAAATACCAGGTGGAAGCTGGGAAGAGGGAAGGACATTTTGGGAAGAAGAAAGGGAAACAGGGTGTTCAAAAGGATTTGCAAATTCTGGGTAGGCAGTTGAAAGTCTTGGGAGTACAGAGAGAATTTTCTTCTTCTATGTTGGTCTGTTAAAAGAAAGAAGGTCATGGTCAGTGAAGACTAAATTATAGGTGATATCAAAGAGAAGAATTTGCTTTCCCAACCATTTGAGAATTGATGGATAATGACCAAGGACACATTCTAAGTCTGTGTTTAATTAATGACCCACAAGTTTGCTACAGAGACTTTCAGCCTGAGTACTAGGAGAGAGAGAGAGAGAACACCTAGGCAAGCTTGGAATACTCAGAAGGACCATGTGTATGATCCCTAAGGAAAAAGCAACATGGTTCAATGGAAGGAGTATATCATGGGAAGTCAGATGTAGAGTTTTAACTCAGGTTTTACAATGAATTTGTTAAATAACCTTGTATAGCTGATTTTCCCCCTCTGGATCTTGGTTTCACTTCACTTCCTTAAAACGAAGGAGTAGGACCAGATGACCAAAATGTTCCTTAGCTGTGATATATTCTTATTTTCTCTTATTTGAATTCTCTGGGAAATGGATCAGAAAAAACACAGTTTTTGTAAGGCCTGGGCAAGAGAGGAAACACACACAAATTTAATGTGGAAGAGTAAAGGCATTCCACTAGACATAGTTGAGACCTGTTGCTTAGTGCCACAGGACTGACAGAACCAGATGGCCTTGAGAAAAGGAAGAGGCGGAGCCTTGCAGTTTCTTGAGAAAGGCTACTCCTCCAAGAAATCTTGGGTAAACTGAAGAGGAGCTTCCAGGTAAGTTCCTTCCTCAGGAGAGAGGAGCAGAGCTTTTATAGCCAACACTGCAGCTCAGCCAGTGAAAGAGAGTCTGCAGGGCGAGGCTTGAAATATGGGACCTGAGGCCAGTAAGTGCAGGGTTGAGGGCTTCCCCACCTTTGCTAGAAACTGGATGTCTGTTAAATTCTTGGCATAATCTGCAGTTTAATCGCTTAGGGAGTAGAGATGGCTGTGAGAGGGTCTGCTCCTCTGAATTCAATTCCGGTCAAAAGGCCTAGGGAAAATATGCTCAAGGCAATGGGAAAAAATGTTCCTTAAAAAAGAAACGTTGTGGAGTAAAAAGTTTAAGAAATGGGTAGCTCCATTACTGGGGAAAATTAGTGCAACAGTCTAAAAAAGAATAACTCTTATTTGTTTTCCATGTTGAGTCTCACCAAAACCCTACAGGGTGGGTTGATTTTACATATGAAGAAGCAAGCACAGAATGCAAAGTTCTGGGCAAGAACCTGGCCTTCTGATGCTCTATGCCCTACCCTTTCCGGTGCATCATCCTGCTGCCCTGATCAGAGTTGGAGGAAATTGCATGGATAGACACATTTTTATCCAATATAAAACAAGGACTTTCTTATTACAGAAATATTTGGAAAACATAGAATAAGATAAGAAAGAACGTTAAACACACTCTATCCAGAGATAACCAGCATTCGGTTTTTTAGATGTTTTCCCCTAACTTCTTATTTTGAAAAAATTCTAAGCTACAAATGTTGACAGATAATGAATCCCTGTTAACTATTCACCCAGATTCACCAATTGTTAACATATTGTTGTGCTGGCCTTATCTGTCTTTGCTTCACTATTTGGAAGTAGGGGGCAGACCTGATATTTTGCCCCTTAATCTTTCAGCATGTGTATTGTAAGAAGAAGTTCATATCCTTACTAAGCCACAGTGACATTACCACACACCAAAATTTAATATTCATCTGGTAATTTTATCTAAGAACTAGTCTATTTTCAAATTCTCCCATGGTTCCCCAAATGTCCATTGTAACCTTTTAATTTTCATTGAAGAGCTAATTGAGTTTCATGTATTACATTTATTGTCATGTATCTAATTTCCTTTAAAATAGTCCTACCTTTTTTTTCTTTCACAATGTTGACATTTTTGGACCGTTGAAAGCAGTCCTCTCCGAATAATTTTCAAATTTTGTTGTCATTATTAGATTAATGTTAAACAGTTTTGGCAAGAATACTACACAGATGATGTTTTATATATTTTGGAGATTTAATTTTCTATATTAAACCTATATTGTTTCTCTAATCAGAAAAAATAATAATGCTTATTATTGTTTAAAAGAGCTTTAAAAATATTTCAGCAATAGCATAACACTTAGTGCCTGGCACTATGCCGAATATATTTGATAAATTTATAAATAAATTTGGGAACTGCCTTGATTGGTAGTGAGCCTCTTGTCTTTGGAAGTATTCAGGTTGAGGCTGAATGACTTCCGAAGAAATGAGTTGCAGAGGGGATTTGACATTGAAAGGAAGGCTTCCCCTTTGGTGGCTTTTTTGGAGAGATTTCCTCTCATATTTTAAATTAGAGCCTAATATGAACATGATTATTCTGTTCTCCTATTTTTCTCTCTCCCTCTGTTACTGAGTCCCTGTTTTCTCTCCTTCAACATCATTTTCTCAGTTGCACTTCTCAGTGCTTTACAAGTTTTTTCAGCCTGTGACACCAAGAATGTCCCTTCATGATCTTTTGGAACAAAAGGGGAGTTAAACTGTCCCAAGGAAAATTATGCAATAAACCTAGCCTGGGGGAGAGCTGTTTGTCCCAGAAAACTACTTCAGGATGCCCAAGTGGGAATCTCTCAGCTGAAAGATGTGAAGAGTCCCAGAAGTGGTGGGGTGGTACCAGGAAGACACCTACACTAGGTTTCTTTGGAGGTTGTTTCTGCCACATTTCCTAGTTTTATCAACAAATTCTGGGCCCTGGGTTGACTTTAATTTCAAAGAGTCGTTTTGGAGTTTGTGCCTCTGCCTTTCCATAGTGCATGGAAAGAATAGCTTGCATCTGCCTGTGTGGGGCTGTTACATTATTCCACTGGCTTTTTTTTTTCCTTGGGCTTGCCTGGGTAATGTTCTTCCCTTACAAATTTCATCTCACTGCACTGTGCATTGAAACGACGCAGTTATGGAGCGCACAGGGAAAAAAATTATAATGCCATTAAAAGTTATCATAAATTTCAGATCAGCATCACTTCTAATCCGATACACAATTTTACTGCCTCTATAAAGTAGGTGATTTGCAGTGGTCTGAGGCGTCTCCTGGAGCGTTTTACTTCTTTTTAAATTAAACACACCAACTTTGTGCTGAATTCAGAGTGTGGACATAAAAAAGGGGGTAAAAAGGAGAGGGAAGGGACATCAGATGGGAATTGCAATTGAATCTTTATATATGCCATCTTGGCACTGTGGTACTAAATATAGTGCCAGGTAAATAGATGTGCTGAAATATTCAGAATAAAAAACAAATGTTCCAATAGCAGAAGCTGTGAGCCCCGAGAATGTTTCCACAGTGGGTGTGCTTAAAATAATAAAATACTGTTGTTTAAAACTACTCAATCCTAGAAAACCCTATGTTGTAAAAAAATACAGTGCTGGTATATGTGTGAGGGGCTATGTGTGTTGAACATATATATGTATATAAAAACTCCTAGGAAATTAAACAGAATATAAGGGGCTTGATTTTACTGGTTGGAAGGTTACACTGATTATTTCTTTGAGGTATACTAACCCTTCCTGGAAGTTTAGGACATCAGAAGTTGTCATTTACTAAATGGCTACCTAATATTTTAAAATGTAATGTCCCCAGCAAGGGCTGACCTGTTAGCCTACGTGCAAACGTATGTACTTGTGTATGTAAGGAGCGGTGGTACACACCCAAGTGCTAGTACAAAAGAGAACGTTGTTCACAAGGTTTCTGGTTGAAGGATTTAATTGAATTGTGACATTTCTTCTCCCCCACGTCCATGCTCAGTCGGTTGTTCTTAGCTAGTAAGAACGCTAAGTTTACCAAGTACCTACTTTATGCAATACTCTGTGCAATACTGAAGATACAAAGAAAAAAACAACCATAGGTCTACCTGCAAGGAAGTCACAGTCTAGAGTGAGGAGTTTACAGGAAGTAAACTCATGATGACAGTACAGCATGTTCAGTGCTATGATAGAGGAGAGCACTCATTTGGAGTGCACAGAGGAGAGGAAGACATACGCCTATCATGATGACATGAAATACAGCATATTATATATCTTTCAAATTGGATCTAAGTTCTCCAGTCCAAATATTATCAGCAATATTAATTTATCAGTCAACAAATAACATACTGAACAAAATATGTATTGCTAGGCATGGTGGTCTGCACCTCTAAAAGCAGCGACTTGGGAGGCTGAAGTGGGAGGATTGCTTGAGGCCAGGAGTACAAGGCTGTATTGCTCTATAATCACATCTGTGAATAGCCACTGCACTGTAGCCTGGGCAACATGGTGAGACCCTGTCTCTAAAAATAAAACTAAATAAAAATGTATTAAACTGTAGCTACTGTGTATTATTAATTCCCATATCTTGCCTCTAGAGTTTGCACAGTTCCTAGAGCAGGCAAAAATGAACCGAGTGTATTCTGAATGAATGAAGCTATTGATACAAAATGAATAACAACATCCAGCGTGCAAGGCATTTTTACATTGGAAAGGTGTTCTTACTTAGTTTATGTCATTTAATCCTTTACAATGAAGTAGGCATTATTTCAACTTTGCAGATGAGAAAACAGAGACTCTATGGGGGAAAATGATTTTCCCCAAAGTATTTATTGGACTGGACCAAATCCAGATCATATCTTGAGATGTATCCCCTATAAATAAAAAAGGACTACTGTGCCTGCGCCTGTCAGCATATTGTAATTTCTTTTAGTCCTCACTACAACCCTACAAGGTAGATACTATTATTTACCAAAATGTCGGTCAACACTTGGCAAAGGAGCTTTGCCAAAGAAGCTCCTGATATAAAATGAAATCTGTTGTGAACTCTAAATAACTATTAATTAGTGCATTTAATAAATTAATTTATCAAATATTTGTTAAATACCTACAAATGTGCTAGATACTCTGCTACATGTCCATTATAGCACTATTTCTTTCAATCAAGTCATGCTGTTTTACTTGAAACATACAGATGTTTAACTTTTAAGTGAAAATAAATAACAAACAGTTTGGTGATGGCTTTTCCCTACTGTGAGTATTGGGTGATATTTAGTTTTGACATGTAGCTAAAATTCTATTTGAATACACACTGGAACTGATTACATTTGGAATAGATGGGAAGTCTTGCATCTTGCCCAGTTTAGGGAGACTTCTTGAAGAGCATGAAGCTTTGACCTGACCTTTAAGACTGAATTTAGCTGGCCTTGGGGGAAGAAGAGCAGTTTCAGCTATGGGACTATGTCCTGTGTCTGGCCAGTTGTTAGAGCTCTTGACATATGTGCATTTGCCATTTTACCGAGGGAGGCTGGGACTCATGACTGACAGAAGTCATGAGCTTAAATAAAAGTACAATTGGCAGTGGTGGAAGTAGGGCCGGAAAAAAAGTATTAATTAGTCTTTAATTAATGAATTTATTAATTCAACAATAATTCATTTCACTTTGTAAGGATTACTTTAAAACTAGTGACAAATAGCTTTCTGATACTTTGGTGAAATAATCCAACTGTGCTGAGGAAATATGGGTAGAATTTTTTTAAATGGCATTTTGTTCTCCAATTCAAATTAATGAAAATTTTCAGTTAGCAACAGATGTTAGCATTGCTTCACAGAGAAGAACATAAATTTATTATACATGAAATGTTATATAACAGATTAGAACAGCTAGAAAGTGTTTAACTGCAAGTAACAGAAAAACTAACTTACAGTGTATCCTTTTAAGTCCATCCATCTCTGGATATATTTAAGCAAATCCTAGACATTATATCATTTTATCCATAAATATTTTAGTATATTTCTCCACCAGCTAAGAACTATTTAAAAAACCCATATTACCACTACCACTCAGAAATTAAATAAATGAACAAAAATCTAATATTATGAAATATTTAGTTCATATTCACATTTTAACTTTTTTTTTAGTTTGCTTGAATCAAGATATTATGTATTTTCTGTAAAGAATTAGCTATTTATGGTCCAGCGCGGTGGCTCACACCTGTAAGCACAACACTTTGGGAGGCCGAGGTGGGCAGATCATGAGGTCAGGAGATTAAGACCATCCTGGCTAACATGGTGAAACCCTGTCTCCACTAAAAATACAAAAAAATTAGTTGGGCGTGGTGGCGGGTGCCTGTAGTCCCAGCTACTCGGGAGGCTGAGGCAGGAGAATGGCATGAACCTGGGAGGCAGAGCTTGCAGTGAGCTGAGATTGTGCCACTGCACTTCAGCCTGGGTGACAGAGTGAGACTCTGGCTCAAAAAAAAAAAAAAAAAAAAAAAAGAAAGAAAGAAAGAATTAGGTAGAACATCTTAAAATTGATGTACTTAATAATAGTGGGGTTTTCTGGTTATAGATAAATGCCTATGTATTCAAGTACTTTGAAGTACCTTTAAAGTCAAAGATTTATGATGGCAGCTTAAGGTTTGATCACCTATACACAAGAATCATGCTCTACAGAGTCTACTGGATTTTGAAAATTGCTTCTTAAAGTTCAGTTTGAAGGTTGAGACATTGGAATATAGGTGTATCCTTTGGGGCAACTCTGTTTGTTAAGGAGTCTTAAAACATAAGCTGTATGTAAACATCCAACTTTGGAGATAACTGAGAGCACATGTTGGGGTAGCAGCATGGTGTTGCCGCTGTGGTGCCAGCTTTACTTACATGTGATAGTGCTGATGCAGTGTGGCACACTTTGCAATTTGTCTGTAACAAATGGAATGCCCTTTTGAGATCCTGTTCAGACTTGCAGGTTTATATACTCAAAATCAACAATTAGGGAAGGTTTTTCTAAATATGACTTGAAATCCAAAAGCCACAAAAGAAAATATTGATAAATTTGACTGTGTAAGAATAAAATACTTGTGGATGAAAAGGAAGAAATATAACTCCAAAACATAGTAAGTTTAAAGACAAACGACAGGCCGGGCTCGGTGGCTCATGCCTGTAATCCCAGCATTGGGAGGCCGAGGCAGATGGATCACTTGACGTCAGGAGTTTGAGACCAGCCTAACCAACATGGTGAAAACCCATCTCTACTAATAATACAAAAATTGGCTGGCATGGTGGTGGGTGAGTGGCATGGAATTGACTGAGGCAGGAGAATTGCTTGTACCTGGGAGGCAGAGGTTGCAGTGAGCCAAGATTGTGTCATTGTACTCCCTCCTGGGCTACAAAAATGAAACTTCATCTCAAAAAAAAAGACAAATGACTAATCAGGAAAAAAACATGCAAGTCATGTCATAGACAAAGATAAGTCATGCAGGCAAGTGATGATTGTGCTTGAACTAGGGTGGTATACTGGAGACAGAGACTTGGGACACATTGTGGAAGTAGAGCCAAATGAGGTACAGCTATATCTACTACGAGAGAAGTAGTGGATTAATTGTTCCCCTATGAATGCCAGGAACATAAAACTCAGTGAGTATACTGAAATGCTTGGCCGAAGGTGATGGCCTTGCTATCACAGGTCTTGGAGGAGAGATTCTAATCAATAGGTAAAGTCGGCAATTTGTTGGGTAGGAAAAAATAATTCTGAGTATGGAGGCCTGTTATAAGAATTCTGACTGCCATTTACCAGCTGTATGATCTTGGGCTAACTTGCCAATGTAGCCTCTCTGAGTCTCTATTTAATCATTCATAGAAGGGGTCTAATAATACTCTAATCACAAATTTGTTGCAGAGTTCAGATAGACTTTTGTTATGCTTCATAATTATGAAAAGTTTAGCTAGTGATCTATTTTTAGTTAACAACTTGGTTAAAAATGAGTACTATAGTTATACAATTGGGGTTCTATACCTGAAAAATTACTGAATAAAATGTTTTTCCCCTCTACTACCTTTTAAAAAAGCAGAACAGCATAGAATAGTCATTTTCTTTGTCAGGGAACTTGCATGATGACATGTCTACGTCTTTAGGGCAAATTTTGATGATCTCAATGTAAGTTTTTTGTTAAATGGAAATGACTAAGAATCCACCACTCAGTGGGAAATATGAGACCTCTCTCTCTTTTTTAAAACTAGCTTTATGAGGTTTAATTGGCATACAATAAACTGCACGTATTTAAAGCTCACAATTTGATAAGTTTGACATACATATATACCCATGAAAATACCACCACAATGAAAATAATGACTATATCCTTCTTCTCCAAATGTTTCTTTCTGGCTATTTAAAATTTTTCCTTTTCATGCCTTCCTACCTCACCCTGTCCCCATCTCCAGTCAGATCAATTATATTATCCAGAATTTTATATAGATGTAATTATATAGTATTTACTCTTTTGTTGTCTTGATTCTTTCACTTAGCATGATTATTTTGAGATTCATTCATGTGGTTTCGTGTATCACTAGTTCATTTCTTTATAAGTAATATTTCATTGTATAAATATATCAGTGTGTATGTATCCATTCACCTGCCAATGGAAATTTGGGTTGTTTCTAGTTTTCAACTATTACAAATAAAGCTATTATGAACATTTATACACAAATATTTGTGTGGACATATGTGTTTTATTTCTTGTGCAGATTCATCTTTCCATGTGGTTTATTTTCTTTCTGTATAAAGGATTTCTTTCACAGTTTTATTCTTGGTAGTGCAGATCTGTTGGCTATTAATTATTTCAGCCTTTTTTCCCTCAACTATCTGTTTTTCCTATTTTCCCTTTTTCAAATCCACTTTTTTTGAAAGATATTCTTGCTGGATATAGCATTCTAAGTAGATTTATTTTCCTTTAGTGCTTTAAAGATTGATGCACTATCTTGTTGCTTATATTGTTTCTGTTAAGAAATCTGCTGTCATCCTTAATTTTATTCCTTTGTATGTGATTTTTTTCCCCTCTGGCTTTTTTTTTTTTAACTTCCTCTATGATTAGTTTTCAGCAATCTGATTATGAAGTGACTTGATGTAGTTTTCTCTATGTTTCTTGTGCTTGGATTTATTGAGCTTTTTGTATGTGTGGGTTTATAGTTTTTATCAAATCTGGAAAATTTTCAGACCCTATATCTTCAAATATTTTCTCTTCTCCCACTCCTATCTTGATGGACTCCAGTTATACATATGAATAGGCTCCTGAATGTGTCCTTCAGCTCACTGATGCCATTTTCAAAATTATTATTATTTTATCTTTGTATTCATTTGGAATAGTTTCTACTGTTATGTTTTTAAGCCTACTAATCTTTTCTTCTGCTGTTAATCCCCCTACCCCTGACCTCTCGCCCTCTTCCTGTGATCTTAGACATTGCAGTTACTATCCTAAGAAATCTGACTTGGATCTTTTAAAAAATTCTCTATGTTTCTACTTAGGTTTTTGATGTTTAAAAACCATGTTAATGTATTTTACTCCAGACTCCAGGGTCTATGATCGGTATAAATTGGTGTTGATTGATTAATTTTTCTCTCATTTGAGTTGTATTTTCCTGAATACATGATAATTTTTCCTTTTCATGCATGGTAAGTTTTGATTTGATGACAGACATTATGTATTTTATCTTGTTCAGTGCTAGACATATTCTTAAATTTTGTTTGAGATTCAGATCAGTTAAACAGTTTGATCTTTTGAGGTCTTGTTTTTAAGATTTGTTAGGTGGGATCAGAGCAATTTAGCTTCTTTGTTTGAGTGTATTCCTGGACTTTTTAGTCAGTTCAATTGAGCTATGTTTATCTCCTTGCCACTGTGGCACTGTATTGACTTCTCTAGCTTTGTATCAAGTTTTAAAATTGGCTACTATGAGTCCCTTCAGATTCATTTTTTTTAAATTTAAAATTTATTCTGAAATATTTGCCTTTTAAAATATATTTTAGAGTCAGCTTGTTTATATCTACAAAGATGACTACTGGGATTTTGATTTGATTACAATTGTGTTAAATCTATTTTGGGGCAGATTACTATCTTTGTTATTTGAATCTTCCAATCCATTAATATGGTGTGCCTCTTCACTTATCTGGTTTTCTTTTATTCCTTTATTAACACTTCACTCTCTCTCCTCTCCTCTGGGAACTTTTATTATTGTCCCAAATCTCCTGAGATTCTCTTTATTTTTTTAAATCTATTTTTCTCTTTGTTGTTCCTATTAGATAATTTCTACTGAACTGTCTTCGTTTGATGACCCTTTACTATGTCATCTCCATTGTGCTACTGAACCCACTCAGTGAGTTTTTAATTTCAGTTATATTATTTTTAAATTTTAAAATTTTCATTTGGCTTTTCTTTGTATCTTGTTTCTTTGCTGAAACTTTTTATTTTTCCATTTGTTCCAAGGAAAACTATGATTAGTTTTTGGAGATTCTTTTTTAAAAAACATAAAGCAGCTGCTCTAAAGGCTTTGTCAGGTATTTCCAACATCTGTGTCATCTTAATGTCGGGGTCTTTGATGTCTTTGAGATTTTCCTTGTTTATCATATGCTGAATAATTTTGCATTGTATCCTAGATGTTTTGAATATAAGACTCTGTGACTCTTCGTAAATCCTGTGGAGATTGCCAATATTTTGTTCTTGCAGGCAATTACAAGGTTCAGGATAGATTCAGGCTGTTAGTTCCAATCTACCTTCTGTAGGTTGTGGTTTCAATATTTGTTAAAATATCAAAGCCTTTAGTGAATTTGACCTATGTGTGTGCCACCCAGAGGCTAATCCGAGGTCTAGGTGATGGTCTATCTGTCCAATTCCCAAATGCTTTGGTATGCTGTTTAGAATTAGATCCAAGCATGCTTAGAGGTGAGTAACTATATGGGTTTGCTTTCCCAAGCTCCTCTGTGTTGGCCATCTTTCTGGTACTTTCTTGTTCTCTGGGGCTCTTTTATTCAGTCCTGCACCCAGAAAGCTGGGGCTTTAGTTATCCTGTCTGCTGCCTTCCTATGATACTGCTCCTATGTCCAGAACCAGGTGACAAGGTGGGAGAGGGGTCCTTGGAGAGACAGAGACAGAGAGAGAGAGAGAGAGAGAGAGAGAGAGAGAGAGAGAGAGAGAGAGATGTTGGGAGTTTGTCCCATCCTCTTGGGAACACACCACCATTAGTAGGAGAAGATTACCATCCTCTCGGTTTTGGCTCCTAAGGACTTCTGTTGCTGCCTTTGCTGCTGCCAACATGGGCTTCCTTGGAGGCAGAGATGCTCAAGAATAGAAAGAGGAAAAATAAAGCAGGGATTTCCACACTCTATCTGAACATTGAGAGTTCCCTTTTCCACTCCTGGAGCCAGAACTAGAGAGCTACTCATGGAGGTTTCTCTGTACCTGAGTGTCCACTTTTAGGTTTTGGACTAAATTGAGATGAGATGGGGGGAAATCAGTGGAACAAAAATATAACTTCACTGCTTCTTCAGTGATTCTTTGATTCTGGTCAACCTGCTACTATTTAGTTTTTAAATGGCTTCTCCATGCAATTGTCCAGGTTGTAAAGCTGCATTCAGTGGGAGAACAAGGTAGAGAGTGCTTGCTTCATCTTACCTGAAGCCAGAAACTTCAACTCTATTTTTATGTTAGCTGCTTCTATTATTCCTATAACACTTATGATTCTGATGTTGCTTATTCAATTTCTGGCTTCAAAGGAATAGTAATTTTCTATTTTCTTTTATTTTTCATGTTTCCTCTACATTTTTAAAATTTTTTATTTTTGTGGGTACATAGTAGGTGTGTATATTTATGGGGTACATGAGATGTTTTAACATAGGCATGCAATTGTAATAATCACATCATGGATGATGGGGTATCTATCCCCTCAAGCATTTATCTTTTGTGTTACAGACAATCCGATTATAGTCTTTTAGTTATTTTTTATTTTTGAAATTTAAAATGTAAAATTTCTGTGCTTCCTCCACATTCTAAGAGAGCTTCTCAAGTTTTCCTTCTATATGAATAACTTAATATTTTAAAAGAAATAGTTCTACTTTTTATTGTGTCAAAGGAGAAAATGCTGCTAATTAATTTTTGATAGCTTTTCAATAATTCCTCACCTCACCTATCTCCCTTTTTATCTCCTCTGGATTCGTTTGTGCATTATGAGTTTCTGTTTCTCTTCCATTGAGGTTCAATCTTGTATCCAATAAGAATGTTGAGCAAGTTTCTAGGAATATATTCTCGGTCCTACAGGGAGTCATTTTCATAGTCCTGTCTTGCTTTGGACCTTGAGGATGCCTTCCCTCCTTCCTTCCTTCCTTCCTTCCTTCCTTCCTTCCTTCCTTCCTTCCTTCCTTCCCTTTCTTTCTCTTTCTTTCTTTCTTTCTTTCTTTCTTTCTTTCTTTCTTTCTTTCTTTCTTTCTTTCTTTCTTTCTCTCTCTCTCTCTTTCTTTTTTCTTTCTTTCTTTCTTTCTTTCCTTTTCTTTCTTCTTTCTTCATTTCCTTCTGTAACAACAGTTTCTCCCTTTAGGAAAAAGAGATTGTTTTAAATGTAATGTCTGCCAATAGGTCCAATACATAAGTTCCAATAGCCTCTGTCTCAACTCACTCTTAACTTAAATTCCCTTCTTAATCTTCCTCAGAGGGTAAGTCTATATAGGTATCTCCTGAACAAATTCCCAGTTCCCAGTGGGCTTTTCTCCAACTCAGGGTTGACAGATTTAGCAAGTAAAAATACCTAACACCAGTTAAATTTGAATTTCAGAAGTATAAAAGATACTTGTATTAAAATTTATTTACTTTTATTTGAAGTTCAAATTTAACTGGGTGACCTGTATTTTATTTGGCAGCAATAATCCAAAGTGATTGGGCCATTATTAAGTAGGATCATCTCCCATTCTTTCTATTTATCACCCTAAAAAGGGGATCAGAGAGAGTTCATGGAAAGTCACAATCACCACAAGGCATTGCCACTCATATCTTCCTGTCTCCTTCTCTATAAGAGAGAAAAATATTTGTGTTTTTTTTTTTTTAAAGTCACAGGTGGTATAATTTAGGCTAATAAAGAAATGAATGTTATTCGTGAGAGTGATCATTCTTACATTTTTGTGTCTCTGATGCCAGTCTTAGAAGATCCTACTTTAAAATTGTAGATTACGCAAAAATCAGAGCCAAATTCCTAGAGATATGCTTGAAAATCATGATCTCTGGTATACAGGCTAGAGAGTGAACAGTGTGAAGACGAAAACAAAACAGAACAAAAACAAAAACAAAAAGGACTGCTAAATAGAGATAGAAAGGAGATAGAGATGATTTGGACAGTTTATTATCTTCAACGAAGTTTTTAAGCAGTTTTGGAACAGTTGGTGTAGGATGGGGGCAAGCTTAGAACAAATGAAACAATGAGCAAACTAAGATGCAAATAACTATCTGCTCCAGAGTGTATGTGCAGGCCTGGAGAGCCATAGGAAAAACAGTCTGTGTGTGCTTCAGAGCCAAGGCACAGAGTGTGGCTGGCTTCTTTAGGTTTGGGGAAGTCTGAGTTGAATTTTAAATAATAGAAACTATGATACTTGTGAGCTGGTGTTTAAGACTGTGCCAGCACCTCTGACAGACAAAGGGTTAATAGCCTTAATCTGTAAGGAACGCCTACAAATCAATAAGAAGAAGATAAGCCTAGCAATTGAAAAATGGGCAAAAGACATGAATAAATGACAAAAGAAAAAATACAAGTGGATAATAAATGTCTGAAAAATGCCTAACATCATCAGTATTCAGTGATAAGCAAATAAAAACAAGATACAATTTTCTGTCTACTTAATTGGGAAATACTTTTAAAGTGGTTTAAATGGAAATATCCAGTATTGGTGAGAAGCAGATGGGCACCCTTACGCACTTCTGTGGGAAGCTAAATTGATTCTATATTTCTGAAGATACATTTAGAAATAATAAATGCCAAAAACTTTAAAATGGTTTTGAACTTTTGATGAGGTAATAATACCTTTGGGAATTTATCTTTAGGAAATAATTAAAGATGCAAACAAGGATCTATGTCCAAAGAAATTCTTTGTGGTGTAATTTACAAACAAGCACAAAACAGAAACTATCTATATGTTCTACAGAGAAGAAATAGAATAGGCATATAGTGGGTGGGATGGTAGGGAGCTGTCAGAAGTTATGCTGTCAGAGAATGTTTAACCACACAGGAAAATGCTAAAGAGTCATTGTGAAGTCAGAAATGAGTAAAAACACCAAAAAGCCATATACATATTATAAATTTAATATTATGGGAAAATAGCTAACTATATAGGAATATACTTAAAAGATACTCTAAAATGTTTATAGATGACTTTAGGTAGTAGGATTATTAATAATTTAAATTTTCATGTGTATGATAATATATATTAACTGATACTATTTTTCTATTCTTTTTTCAAAGAACAAGCATTACCTTCACAATCAGAAAGAAAGGAATAAATGCTATCTTGAAAAAAATATATATCATTTTGGCAAGAATAAGTAACAAAATAATTACTTAACAATTTATATTGATAAAATAACTGCTTAAGTTAATATTTGATTTTTCAACTGGTTGATAAGGTGTTGTCTATACGTGGTGCAGTAGGACTTTTGTCTTTGGAAGTTTCGAAGTTGCTGCTTACAGCCAGCTAAGAAATGACTTATGACATGTATATTCTATAAATTCCTTTTTCAACCCTCAAGTTTAGGTAGAATCTCATCTTTGTGAAGGTAGTTTTTTTACTTTGTGAGGGAGTTCTTTTCTGCTCTGACCTTTTCTTGGGTCAGTGTGCTCTATGTAGCTCTGAGCATTTTTCAGGGACCTTGACTAATTCATCTTGAGTTCAGTGGCCTAGCTGTGTTGATGACATACAGCAGGTGCCCAATGTTGATTGAATGGTGAGTGAATGAATAAATAAATACAGGGAAATAACTCTCACTAGTGTCTTAGAAAATGAAATGTAGTACCCTTACAGGAATAGTAGTTTGAGAGAGTTTTAACTGCGAACTCAGTAGAATTAAAGAGACACTAGACATTGGAATTGTTCAGATTTGGCGTTAAATGCAGGCTTTGTTACTTCATTGCTGTGTGATGCTGGGCAAGTCATTTAACTTATCTGAGTTTAACTTTCTTGATCTGTAAGATAAGGTTGATGTTTCTCTCTTCTTGTGAGGACTAAAAGAGCTAATGAGTGTATTACAGAGGACTTCATACAGTTCCTGGTGTATAATTCTTAATTAATAGTAGCTAATAAAGATAATCATCATAAGTGATGTCATAACTGATAAAATAATCTGCTATGTAAAATCCTCAATCAACTGATTTAATGGGTTTCTTCCTTAAACTGATTAGTTTCCTTTTCTTTTTGAATTCATTGTAGTGATTTGGATACACATCCAACCCAAAAGACATCCAGGGCAAGAGAACCATCTTTCGCTACCCCTTCCTCTAATTCTTTCCTCCAGCAAATTGCCCATTTCTAAATTTTGAGCCTCAAGAACTGACAGATGTGTTGACTTGGTGTCTTGACCTTACCCTACTTTACACTAGTTTTGCTTATTTATGTATTTATGTATTTGTTTTTGAATCAGGGTCTTGCTCTGTCACCCAGGCTGGAGTGCAGTAACACAATCACAGCTCAGTGCAGCCTTGAACTCCTAGGCTCAAGGGATCCTTCTGCCTTAGCCTCCCAAAATGCTGGGATTATAGGCATGAGCCACCATGCGTGGCCTAGTGGCTTTCAAAGTAGCTAAAGAATGTGGATGAAGCCCACCCTTTGTTCTGGTGCTTTTTCCTCTTTGGTTCTAGCACCAGAAAATGGTGGGCAGTGCCTTGCTTGGCTCTGTGTTTGGCATATTTTGGAAAGGGGCCAGACTCCCAAACACCTGGCTGGGAAGTGAAAATCTGGGTCCCCTCCTGCAGGGGGCCCACCAGCTGTTTGTAAGGAGACTCTTGGATGAGATTTGGAAATGGTAACCCTGTATTTTGGTCTCCTGTAGTCTCAGAGAAATGGAATTCTGGAGGGGAGTCTGGCAGGGCCTACTGCAGTCTTTCTCTGAGACACTTATTTTCTTTGTTTGAATTTCAAGGTTATAAAAGTCAGGATTCAAGGATAGCTCTGAAAGATCAACTGGTAAATGTGTTAACAGTGAAAGAAAAAGAAAGCCAAATGAATGTTAAAACCGTTTTTTGAAGCAGAACAGAAACAAAGCTTTTGATCCTTTATCATAGAACAACAAAAACATTCTCATGATCTGCGTGTGTTCTGAGTGTTCCTAATATCCCTCTATGTGCACACGGGTGTCCATATGTCCATGCTCAGACACACATGGTCAGATTCACACACACTTCCTTTTCTCTAAAAGCTGTATTTACTCCCCCTACAGATTTTTTCCTTTTTATTTATTTCCTTTCTTTTTTCTTCTTCTCTCTATTTTTTTGATATTTCAAAGCTGGCAGTTCAGGAAATGGCTGGAACTGCCACATCTCTGTTCTTGTTAAAGAAATCAATGCTAATCCTATTACTGGCAGTTATCACCTATCCCAGAACTCACAGCTAAAAGAAAAAAACACACTGAGATGTCAGAGTAAGAAAAAAGGGCTGAGAAGGAGGGGGGCGCCCTTCATTCACTTTCAAATAGTGATTGTTTTTTCTCTCCTTTTTTGATCATCTTTTTTTCTCATGTTAACAGAGAGACCAAACTACAAAATACCTGTGTTCACACAGCATTATGGATCTGATTTAAAACTACATGAGTAAGAGAATAGGTCTAATTTAGATTTATCTTTCTCCAGCATGCTTTGACAAAGCACTGATAAAAAATATTTATTGTGGCTCTCAGTTTTACTACTAACAATAATAATAACACATACCATTTAATCGTCACTGCAGGCCCTGTTCAAGGGGCTTTCTGCAGACCGTCTCACGTAATACAAAATGCCTACGAGCTAGGAATGATAAGCCTTCCCATTTTAGAGATTTAGAGACTAAAACATGAGGTTTCTGATTCGTGCCAAGTCACATAGGTAAGAAGAGGTGCAATCTGGTTTGCATGGAGACCTGTTGTGTGCATGGTACCTGTTGTACCCAAGCTCTTCATACGGTTTTCCTCCACCTCCAGCCTTCCTCAGCAGGGCACTGTGGGAAGTGACAGGGAAACATTTATAATAGGGAATTTGCTGAGATTTCAGGAAGTTTTTTGGCAAGTCAAACAAACTTGATACCTTTGGGTTCCTCCCTTCTAACACTAAAGGACATTCTCACATATGCAGCTCTCATTCCTGCCTTTGAGATCCAGCAGAATCATCAGATGGACCCAGGTATATATGATCTGGGAATCTTTACAAAATAACACGAGGGAGCTAATTCGTAATTTGACTAGATTAACAGGCACCACAGTCCTTAAATTGACAACTTACACATCTCTTGGACTGAGGCTTAAAACTTTGAGTAGCAGAGTTAGAGGCAGTTTGAGCAGTGTGGATGTAACTTGGGAGCTTATTAGAACTGTAGAATCAAAATCTGCATTTTCACAAGACTCCCCGGGTGACTTGTTTGCACATTTAAGTTTGAGAAGTACTGGTCTATGATAGTCCCTGTCCTGTTGAAGAAAACATCCCTAAAGTTAGGACCCTGTCTTTTCCTCTGTGTACCCAGCACAATGTTTGTCATTCAATGGGAGCGCAAAAAATGCTCAACAAACGAACAAATGAACCACTTACTTTGCCAACTGATGAGGAAGGACAATTCATGAGAGCTTCTCACAGTCAGAAACTGTGATATAGTTGGTCCAAGGGTAACTGAAGAGGAGCACACACTTCATTCTGTCCCTAGGAATACTTGCAGGCTCTTTGCTAGCTTGTTTGTATCTGGTGTTCCTGTGATATTCATTGCTTCACTAGTCCATTAATCAATTCATTGATGTGTATTGAGTTGCCAGGAACCATGCTGAGCCATGTGACCACAAGAAAAGGCAGGAATACTTTGTGACATAGGGAGAAAATGGCATTTACTCCTCTGGGGGAGAGGATGGAGAAGTAACTTGTTTTCTGGGTTATTAAATGTCTTGTGCCAATAGGAAGGATTGTTCTGGGCTGAATTCCTGTTCCTTAGGGACTATCTTCCCCCAAGATAAGAATGAATAATTATAATAAAACTTGCCAGGAACTATATTAAATGCTTTACATAAATTATCCAATTCAATCCTCATATACCTTATTGCCATTTTGCAAATGTGGATTCCCAGACCTAGGAAAGGAGTAAGTGGCAGAATCAGAATCGGAACACAGGTTTTTCTGATTCTGGAGCTCATGTTTCTAACCACTGCCTAATTCTGATGTCAAAATTAATAATATATTTCATGTTACTCTTTGTTTTTCCTATAAGAGACAAAAATGTTAATGTATAACAGGGACAAAAATAACTGTATTGCTTCTTGCCGTCTCCTCTTTTGCCTTTTGCTTCTGAGAAGAAAGAATTTTCTTCCTTGTTGCACAGAATCCAGGCAAAAAAAAAATAAAGCAAGAGATCTTTTTAAATTAAAGAAATCAGAGAAACTAGAGGGAAAGCCTAATAAGGACCTGAAAGAGACCATAGTTTGAAAGAGACAGAGAGAGGGATACATAGATTGTAGATAATGGTCACTTGGTATCAGTGAGCATGTTGAAAGGTTGGATGTTGAGAGCAAAACTGAAAGAAATACTTGAGGACCAGCTGTGCCCTATGTGAAGGACACCGAGAAACGCAGTCCTGCAGACAGAGAAGTTTAAATTTTTATACTTTAATTAAATTGCACATCTCCCTTTGACATTTTTTGAGATACCTAGCAAAGTTTAAAACAGTTTATATAGTACAAAGAATGAACTACATGGGGCCATGGGCTTTATTCAGGTTATTTTCCTAATTATTTATTATACATTTTCTATCCATGATTTAGATATTCTAATATTTAATAGGTATGTACTGTAGGTGAGGCCTCTGTGAGCTCTGCTGGTGGTGCTAAAATATTTTATTCTTTTATGTTTTGTTTGTATTCTGTAATTGCTTTAGGGCAAATATTTCAATGTTTAATCTAATTTATTTTATATTACAAAATTTTCTTAAGAGTTTGAGAGTTAGAAAACAAGAAATTTCCCCATAGGACATTTTATTTCAGCTTCCTCTGCCCAGCTGTACTCATTTTAGATGCCCACCACCACTTGTAACATGATAAAGTAGAGAGAACTTTGTACTGGGAGTCAGGGACAGGAGAAAATGAGCCAGAGCCCACAAGGCCAATCATTATCACATTTCCTCACACAATCTAGAATTGCTGCCTTACTCCGTTTCCTTAATTTTAAAAACCAAATAAGAAGGAATTTATCATACCAGTGTTAAATGCATATGATTGCCTTCATGGGGAAGATCTAATTCTCAGGACAGAGAGGTAAAAAATGCTGTTAAGTGTGACAAGCCCAAAGGCCATGCTGATCACTGTGATGCATTTGATTTAATCCTGGATGTTGGGGGACTTAGGAAGCTCAGCTCAGCTGATGGCCCAAGCTCTCCCAACAGCTTATGAAATGCTAATATAGTTAGTTGGATGATCTTATCTCAGTCAAGAGTACAGAGAAGAACCAGGCTATTATATCTTCATCATCCCAACAATCATGCCAGCTGAGATTTACATAGTTTCAAAATTGGTTCATTCATTTAACTACCACCACCACCAAAGCCAAAACAGCAATATTTCTTAAAGATTAGATACTATTCAGTTTCTCATCATCTCTGACTTTTGCTAACAAAATAGCTTCCAAACTATTTTCCTGTCTCCAGTCTTCTGATGCCTCATCTTTCCATTCCAAATTAACCTTTTATACTAATATCAGAGTGAAAATAGCATGAAAACAATAGCAAATCCCATGTGTTATTCCTTTGTTTTAAACCTTCTATGGCTTATTATCTATATGATAAAAGCCTTAATTCTTTGGATGGAATTAATGGCCCTTTTACTGTGGCCACAGCTTCTCTTCCATTAAACAATGACAACAAACTCTTGGCCGTGCTCTCCTGCAGGCAATGGTTAGCCTTACAAATTCTAAAGTAGGGAAATGCCATGATCAGATCTGGGTTTTAGGTGGAACAGTCTGATGACCAGTAGAAGACAGATGCGGGGTGGGGAGTAGAAATAAGGGAGTAATTAAGGAGAAACTGATGAAATAGCCCAGTGAGAGAGATCCAGTGCTCTCTTTTCTGTTGCTGGAGACGTTAGAGTGCTGGGAAACTCACGAATCAATCTGATTCTTGAAATCTGAGAGATTCATATAATTTTTCTTGGCTAGATATCATGGGCAGTAAGGCATGGATGTCTCCGGCCAAGCTTCGTAAAAGTAAGTCTAAACTAGCCTTATTCAAGAAAGCAAGACTCCTAGGTTTAACCCCTCCTCAACACTGTAACAACCCTTGAAATGTGGAAGAAGATGAAGCACTATTATAAGAAATGACAGGAGAAATTGGTTCCCTGGTGAAACTTTCACCTTTAAACTTGGAAGAGCCCTCCTATCTTCTCCTCGTGTGACATTGTCATCTTCTGACACTTCATTCACAAGTATCAAAGGATACAGGCCTTATTAAACATCTTCATTCCAGTAGGAAAACTTGTTTCTGCTTTCTTATTAATATGCTAGGTTCATAACAAAATTACTTAATCCTCTCATTCAGCCAGGGGAAGGGAGGAAATCAAATAATTTTAAGGCAAAATGTATTAGAGGTTATCACAAGGTGGCTCTGTTTAATAGATAATGAAATTGATGAGGACTGAAGCATCTGGGAAAACAGAAGGAAGAAACAGTAACCAGAACAACTTGATCCTATACTCCCACTGCTTATTATCCTTAATTCCAATTGGTTTCTAATTTGACCACCTGGATCATGCCATTCCCTTTATATGAAATTCAGGAAGAATGTCTTGGAAAAGGATGATTAGTTTTTTACGGTTGAACTGAAGTGCCTCTAGGTCAGTGGTTTCAATGTGTGGTCCTCAACCAGCATCATCATCATCTGGGAATGCTGTAGAAATTCAAATTCTTAGGTTCCACCTTAGATCTACTCAATCATAAACTATGGAGGTGGGACCCAGCAATCAGGGTTTTAACATGTCTTTCAGGTAATTTTGGTGAATGCTGAAAATTGAGAACCTCTGCTCTAGATCATTTAATCGGAGATGAACATCAGGTAGTGGGTGAATTCCCTACCCATCATGGCCAGAAATTCAGTTTTTCAGATTTCTTTCTGGGTTTCCTGAAGTTCCTTTGGCCAAGAGGCAGTCCATTCAGTTTGTGGGGGGATTTAAGATTTTATTTTTGGTTTTCACTTCTTAGACCACCTAGTACAAGTCAATTGCCTGATGACAGCAGCTACCTGAGTGACTCCAGGTGAGGCCAGCATAACTGCTAAGCCAAACCAAAACTGTGACCCACAGAAATGTGTGCAAATAAGTAATTGTTTCAGTCACTAGATTTTTGAAATTACTTTTTGAGATTTTTGAGATTTTTTTGTTATATAGCAATAGATATCTGATATAGGCCCATTTCTGTGGGGACAGGTGGGGATCAAGAAAGTGTACCCCAATAAGACCTGTGGACTTTTGTTTCTTGGATACTCTTCCAGCAGGAGAACAACATGTGACTCTCAAAATAACCAACACACATTCTCGAGGGTTTCTCAAAATTCCTCAAGGTTTCTTCCTACTCAGCCTCCTAAGCTTTTCCAAACACAGATGAACATAATTCAGTCATGACTCTTCTATATCCACTTTTCCTTACAAAGGAAAGACTCACTCAATTACAAAATATGCCCAGTAGATTCTGGTATTAATTACTGTACTTTATTAAAATAAAGAGAGTGAAAATAAATATTGTCTGTGGACAGACTTGAAATTCTGATAAATCCTTCCAACACAAAATACCTAAACTTTTCAATTAAATATAATTAAAAAGCCTTTCAAATGCACACTTGAGATTCAAATAAGGTAAAAGAAAATTGCATAGGCCAAAAATTTAAAAGAAAATAGAAAACAGAGAAGGAGATGGGCACTATGTGGGAGCAACTCTTTAGGTCCATGCAGGGTGGAGAGTGGCAGGGTGAGAAGATTGCAAAGAGGTAGGATCCTCCAAATGCCACCTTGGTCAAAAAGAAAACTAGAAAAAAGGAAATCTTTCCACATCAAAGGGAGACAATCCACATCAAACTTGTTAATTTTGACCTATGCTCTAGGTAGCAAAAACAAGTAATTGTTTTAAGCCACCAAGTTTTAGGATGTGTTTGGGTTTCAAATTTATACTTCTTGCATGATCCAGGAAACCCCAAGTTGACAAATTAGCTAAAGTATTTCTGGAATGGCACATTATTACACTAAAATTATAATAAATCATAATTTTATGTAATTATGACTATGAAACCATCATGCAAATATACAAATAAATACAGTTTTCTTACCCCAGAAAATTTGAAATATAGAATTTAGATTTAATTTTTTTTTGAATGTGTCGTTCAACTTGCTGTGTGATCCCAAGTGATAATTTATTCCCCTCTGGGTCTCTGCTTTTTCACCAGGTAAAGGAGGGTCATTTTTAGTCCTAGTTTCCCATTGTTTATGATTTTATAAAATTGTTAGTTCGTGAATATATGATACAACACTACAAGGTCTAGGGAATAGAAAATTAAGATTTTATCTCGGTCACTGTTTCTGATTAGCAAAGCCATTAGTGCTGGCTCATTTTCACCACCCGGAGGCTCCACCAACCTGAAATAGTTGGTGAGAAAGGGCTTTTCTTTTTCTTATCTGATGTCTCTTGGTGTCTGGGCCACACAGGTCTGCCTGATACAGTTTCCCTGCAGATGGCTGTGCAGAAAGCTCTCCTAGGCTTTGGAAACAGGAATACCTGAGCTGACTTAGGAAGCTACATCCCGTGTACTCTTCCCCATGTGAACTCCATATGGACACCAGCTGGACACAGATTTAAGTTGACAGACTGCCTTCTCTGGATGTGGAAGTTAGACAGCAAGAATGGTGCTATAGGAAGAATTTTTGTCCTTTAAAAAAAAAATAGTAACAGAAATTCATTTTCCCATAGTTCTGGAGTCAAGGAATGACTGTTCTGAATGAAGGGATAGGCCAGGTACCACAAAGTCATTTCTAACCTTTAAATGATGCACAGCATTGTGGATAGTATCTAATATCTCTAATTTTTGGTGAGATCCCTCACTCCTAGGTGTAAATAGGACTTGATCCTTGTCTCCAGGACAGAATAAGTGATCCAGGCCCAAGATAATCAGCACATCAGGTTGTGTCAAGGGTGGACCTAATCAGAAGCTTAATCTCCTTATAGTACATAGCATGTTATGATATATGAATTATGAGAATGCTAGAATAGAGACAAGTGTTCTGCTTCCATTGAACTGAAAAGGCATGAGAAGAACTGCTGTGGTTACTTTGCACCAATGAGGAAGAACCATTCTGAGATCTGTGCCAACAGAGAGCTGACCTGGAAGGGAGAAACAAGGTCATAAAGATATCCTTTGAGCTCCTATCCAGCCACACATGCATCTTTAATTAATGACATAATAAATCCCTCTTTTGTTAGTTCATGTTTTATAGTTGGTTTGGATTGTTCTGGCCCCTTGCAACCTAGGCAGTCCTGAATAGCAGAGGAAGCTTCCTCTTGTGACTCCACTGCCCAGTTTCCACCCCTGACCTCATCCATGGTGCCCTGGTTTCTTGATTGCTAAAAGTGGCTCTGAGGAACCCTTGAGAATGTGTGGTGGTTATTTTGAGAGTCCCATGTAAATTGGTCTCCTACTGGAAGATATCCAAGAAACAAATTTATGAATTTATTTGCTACAGAGGAGTGTCTGTATCTGGTAAACAGTCAGAGAAGTGATGTAGCGTGCCACAAAACTCAGTAAATTAGGTATCACTCCAATTTACACCTGCTGCTCAAGTGTTCTTTACATTACATAACTTAATTTCGTGATGATGCAGGTTGAGTGGAGACTAGGGGCGGAAAATAACCTAGTGCCCCAAATACCATCAAGGCAACTGTTGTAGAAAGGAAAGAAAGTGGGAAACCATTATTGAAGATGGACTACAATCCACAAATGTGATTTCATTTAATATCCCTGATCACTTTGCTTTTATCTGTACTTTGCAAATGAGGCTCTGAGGAGGTAACTACCTCCTTCAAAGTAATAGAGACTATATTAATGCAGATATACTGGTGTCTTAAGCTCCTTGCTTTCTCACAGTGTGACCATTCATAAGTGAGATAAAGGGGAACAAGATTAGGCTGATGGTGGTTCTGAGACGGGTGATGGGAGGCGAAATGTAAAGCTGCTTCAAAGAAATGAAAACATCTTCCCAAATTCTGAAGTCAATAGTGTAATCTTCCATGTTCATACAACATGGTTTGAGTGCCAATACCTCAGGCTTTAGAATGAAAAATGTCTGGATTTCAATCTTTGCCACTCCTTATAACAGTGACACTCTGGGGGAAATTATCTAACTCTCTAAGTCTCAGTTTCCCCATCTATCAATTGTCCAAATCTCAGTATTACAAGGATTTGAGATAATGTTTAGAAATCCCCTCAAACTGTGGACGTCACAGAGTAGGTATTTACAATGTAAAATTATATATATTTAATATATAGTTATGTGATGAATACTTAAATATGATCCTTTTGAGTATATTTCAAAAGTTTCTCTATGTTACTCCAAACTGCCTCAGATCATCAGCTCCACCTTGATGGAACTACTTATCTTTGTGCAATCAGAGAAATTACCTTTAAAATGTTGATGTGGGAAAGGTCAGAAATAGCAAGTGAGGAATTTCAAAGATAATCCTATCCTTTCCTTTTTTCTGCCAGACTCTGTTTTCAGCTGGTGCAGAGTAATTTATACCTCTAGTTTAGTTAAAGTACCTGGCATCACTTAGATACTGCAAATGTAACACCAGTTTTACTGCAACCTAATTGTAGAGTGACAAGGGATAAATCCAGAAGATACATATAGTATGAAATGGCCAAGTGTGCTTCATGCCTATAAGAACCACGCATAGAGAAACATTATGTTGAAAGAGAGGAATAGCTGAAGTTGTAACTCATGGAGATTCATATATAAATAATGGAGAGGACTCCTAGGATATCTGCAGCTTAATCACTTGCCCATTAACATATTGTAGGATAAATGTATACCTGTGACTATTGTGTGCTGCTAAAACCACCTTTGATTTCACTTAAAATCCTGGTTAAATGAGCTGTGATATATCTTGGGAGACTTTGTCAACCTTTTAAATTGAGGATATATATAAGAAATACTGATTCGGGTAAATCAATAAAAGAGCAATATTCCAAAACTGTTAATGGAGCTTGAATAAGCCCAGAAAATAACCACAGCTTAAAATCAAGGGACAATGATTACATTAAATATGAAATAAGGAAGCAAAAGATCACAACGAAACACAAGCTCCTATGCTTTAAAAGGTTTATTTAAAAATAGCCCCAAATTCCAAACCTGAAACACAGAAAATCATGATTGTCAACCAACATTTATTGAGTACTATAGTAGGCATGTTGAACTTTGAATAATTGAATTGCACATTAAAAAAATAATCTGTCTTTTATGACAGAAATCAGGCAGTTTCTGGCATAATTTGACAGCAATGTACTGCCTTCTGCCTTTTCCTGTCAGCACAGTATGAGGCAATGCAATTAAAATTTAGCAGTGATTTGTTTTGACTGGTGAGATTTTCTCTTTTCTCTTTTATGTAGAATACATATTTATTCACACATTGAGTTTTGTTATTAAATAAATATATGCTTTTAAGTAATTTCATTTTATTAGTGCCAATGGAGATACCCTTTGAAGATAGGACCCTGACTTTAGAGTACAATAACGCCTAACTTTCTCCCTGCTTTTCTTTCTTGCTCTCAGAAGCTACTCTGATTTTTCCCGTCATTAAAGGCAGCAACCAAGCTGTCCCAGACTAACGATGCCCCCTCATGGCAGCAGCCTGGTCCTGTGGGTTTGCTTTCCACCTCTTCTTGTCTCTCCTTTAAGGCCAGCTGTAGTTCACTGCTGACAGTTCAGCTCCAGGCAATGTCTTTCCTTCATATACTGACATATTTTCTAATAGTGAACTATACTCCTGCATCCCAGCCCCACACATAAGAACATATGTGTATTTATTCATTTCTTTTCAAATTATTGCACAGGACTAGAAATATTAAGACTTTCTTATCTAGTCCTTCTTTCTTTTCACAGTCGGTTCAAAATCACCCCCGAAAGAGAAACTTCCATCTAAGAAAAGAAAGTATAATTAGATACAAAAGTAAAATTTTACAGAAATAGGAATATTTAAGCTTTCAGAATTAACCTACATTTACCTTTAGAATCTTCACACCTATCTTCATATCCTCATATAAAGTGTTCTTTCCTCTATGTCAGAATTCAAGAGATAAATTCTTAATTATCTTTCAGTATGTTTTTGACAACAAATACATAGTTCTATACATGGTTAGAATTGCAAAAATTTGCTATATACTATTTTATTGTGTGTTTTCTCATAGGGTAAATAATGAGCTGGAGGAAAAAAATAACAGATCATAATATTTTTAACCTTATGAGGAAACACATTTATTAATTGCTGTGACTTAGTTATCGTTTAAACACCAAGAACCTAACATCTTAAGGGAGAGAGCTATTCATTGTGGTCCATAGGAAGGCTTTCTTTTAAATATCCAGAGTATAAAGCAACCATGTAGTTTTTCATCTTCAGGCAAAACTTTCTTCTCTGTGCCTCACTATCCTCAGTCTATTCTCTTAAAAATATGATTTGAATTGATAATACTTACATTATACATATATATGTTTATATGTGTGTGTATACACAACACATACACACACACAAATATCTCCCTTTCATTATCTTCCATACACTCAGGTCTTTATCATCATCCCAAACGTGTAACTATTCTTAGTTTTTTTTTGTATTTTCTTCTAGAATGTATTTTGTAAATAATTAAACAAAAAATAATATACATTCTCACTTCTTTTTAAAAATAAAAGGTTGCATGTAATATATGCTGTTCTACCCTAGATTTTTTCATTTAAAATATATAAACTAGGATTCTTCTTCAGCTACCTCAGCATTTTATAGAATGCCTCCTCTTTTTGAGAACTACACAGCATTCCCTTGAATGCCATATTTATTTAACCAATTCTCTATTGATGGGCACTATGCAGTACACAATCTTTTGCTATTATAAAACATGTTGCATAGAAGAGCCTAGTACACTTCATATTTGTGTACAAGTATATCCACAAGATAGATCTCTAGAACTGGAATTGCTAGGTCAAAAGTTGTATGCATTTGTAAGTTTGATGAATATTGCCAAAATGCCTTCCATAGGTATTCCAATGTATATTTTCACCAATTGTCTGTGAGACTGCTTATTTTCCCCATGGCTTTTCCAATAAAATGTGTTACTACCTTTTGGATTTTGCCAATCTAATAAATGAAATAGGATGTCTGAATGTAGTTTTCATTTGTATTATTATTATTGTGTGTAGGATCAAGCGTTTTTTACATAGTTAAGAGTCGTTTGAATTCCTTTTTGGAAGACTGGTCTGTTCTTATCCTTTGCCTATTTCTATGTCGATAATCTTTTTCTTATTGATTTCCAGAAATACTTTATGTATTAGTAGTTTAGCTTTTTATGTATCACAAATGTTTTTGTAACATATTTTTCTGATTTTTCATTGTCTTTTGGCTTTATATGTTCTTTATCTAAAGTCTCTTTTAATTTTTATGGAGTCAATTTTTCTCACTTTTAAAATGGCTTCTTGATTTTGAGTCTTAGGAAGTTATCCTCATTCCAAGATAATGAAGGAATTCCCCTGTGTTTTATTCTAGTGCCTTTTTAAAAAATTATTTAAATCATTTATACATTTAGAATTTATCCTGGTATACAGTGTGAGATATAGATAAACAAATTTTTCTCCAGGTGACCTCCCAGTTTGCCAAATATCTTCTGTTGAATAGCCCGTCTTGCCAGGTGCCATGGCTCATGCCTGTAATCCCAGCTGCTTCGGAGGCTGAGGTGGGAGGATCATTTGAGCCCAGGAGGCTGCAGTGAGCTATGATCATGCCCCTGTACTCCAGCCTGAGTGATGGAGTAAGACCCTGTCTCTAAAATGAATGAATGAATGAATAAATAAAAAAATAGTCCATCTTATTCCCATTGAGATGCCACCCTTGCCATGTACTAAATTTTTGTGTATACTTGGGTCTATTTCTGTGGTCTCTCCTCAGTTCCATTGGTTAGTTTGTTTATGCATGCACCATAGTTTTAATTATTGAGGCTTTACTATATGTTTTAATATTTGTTAAGGTTAGTAAGCCTTTTACTGTATTCTTCTGATTCATCTTGGCTAATCTTTATTTCTTTTCCATATGAATGTTTGAATAAATGGACCTAGTTTAAAGATATTGGCCTATTCATTGACATGACATTAAATTTGTAAATCAAATTAGAGAATTGATGTTTTTATGATGCTGAGCATTTCTATCCAGTAATGATATATCTTTCAATTTGTTCAAGTCCTCCTTTGTATCCTTCGTAGTGTTTTCAAGTTTTCTCCCTATAGGACTTGTACATTTCTATTTGTTTTTTGCTAGATACTTACATTTTTGTTGCTAATATAAATAGGTCATTGTCTTTCATTATATCTTATATCCATTGTGGTTTCTGAAAACTATTTATTGCTATGTATTATTTGTACTCAACTATCTCAAGGAAGTTTCTTGTTGCCTGCAGTAGTATTTTAATTCAAGATGAGATTTTTGAATTTTTTTACCTCCCCGAATGTATAATCTGAAATAGTGATATGTTTAACTTCTTCTTTCGAAATTTTATAATTATCTCCTATACAATTGCATTGACCCCCAATACAACATTAATCGTACGATTTTACCTCCACTATTATATTAAATAATGATGTTAACAGAAGGTATCCCTGACTTTGTTTCTGACTATAAAGGAAATAACTTTAGTGCAGTGGTTCTCAACCTTGGCTGCACATTAGAATAACTTGGGAGCTTTTAAAAATCCTAATGTTTAGGCCTCACCCTGGACTGACTAACCAAAACCTCTGGAAGAAGGACTCAAGTATTGGCATTGTTTAAAGCTTTCCAAGCGATTCCATGTGCAGCCAAGATTCCAAACTAATGCTTTAGTGTTTTTCTTTTGTGAGCATGCTGTTTTTGCTGCTAAGATTAAATGGCTATATTGTATTAAGAAATTAACAATGATATTATTAATATATTTCAATTTTATTGAGATTTTTAATAAAAATAGTTCCTAAATTTTGTCAAATATGAGGGTTATGTGATTTTTCTCCATAGAACTATTAATATAATGAATTACAATTCTATTACCTCTAGAGCAATATAATGACTTGTATTAATGGATTCCTAATGTTGAACTATCCTTGCATTTCTTGAATAAAACTCAGTTGGTATTAAAGCATTCTTCTCTGAATATCCTATTTGATAAAATTACATGGAAGATTTTTTACAATCTTGTGAGATTGCAATACTATTTATTTTATGTGTGGGAAATCATTGACAGGTTTGATATCAATGTTATGCTCAAATTTTAAAAAGAATTTGGAACTTTTCCTGTCAGTTAAAATAACCTAGATTGGTATTGGTATGGACTTCTTTAAAGTTTGACTGAATTCCCTTGAAACTCCTGGGCCTGCTGCTTTCCTGTGTGTGTTGGGGTGGGGATGGGGTGTGGGAACATAGTTCTTTGACAACTTTTCTTTTTCTTCTCTAGAAGTCAGTTAGTTTAGATTTTCTATCTCTTATTGGGCACATTTTAGTAAATTATATTTTCCTAAAAGTTAGCTATTTAATCCAGCCAGGTTTTCTAATTGGTTTTCAGAGTTGACTATTCTTTAAGGTTTTTAAAATTTCCTTATTTTCCTATTTGTTTTCATTTTATTATTTTAAACATTTCCACAATTGTACTTTTTATCTTGATTAGGTCAGCTAGTAATTTACTCAACTTAGAGATATTTTTATTTTAAAGTCAGCTTTTGTATTCATTAGTATTGCTTTTGTATTCATTAGTATTACTTTCTTTTTATTGTTTTCAAACTCATTAGTTTCTTCATTTAACTGGTTACTTCTCTCTTTTTGGTTTATTTTGTTATTACCTTTTTTTCTAACAGTTTGAGTTAGACTCTAAATCCATTTATTTTTCATTTTTTTAATTAATGTATTAAAGGCTATCAATTTTCCTCTGGGCCCGATTTTACCTGTTCATCATAGGTTCTGAAATACAGTGCTTTTATCCTCATTGTTTTACAAAAATCCTCTGGTTTGGGTTTATATTTCTTTTTTAACCCAAGAGTTGATTAATGGAGAGTTTAAAAATGTTTAGATAGAAATGTCTTTTTGTTTTCCACTTTTGTTTTTGAATTTCTAGTTTATTACATAGTGGTCAGAAAATTTTTCTATACTTTTCCTACTTTCTGGGGATTCTTAAAGTTTTCTTTGTGGCTTAATGCATGTTCATATATAAGAGTATGTTCCACGGACACTTGAAAATAGTGTAGTATACTTTCAAGGTGCAGCGTTCAATACAGATTAACTGTATCTTGTTACTTAAGTCTTCGATTTTTTTTCTTTTCTGTCTCCATAATATTCATGAACTCAGATAGCTGAATCAAAATCTACAAGTACTAGTATATTTCTGAATATTTATGACTACTACTGCCTAGAAATTAAATAAATGTTTAATTTGCATTGTGAATTGCATTCTTTGGCATTATAAAATGCCTTTTTTTGGACATGTTTAGTGCTTTGTAGTCTGAATTCTGTCTTGCTTGATATGAACATCAAGTCTAATGTTCTTTTTTGGTTTACATTTGCCTAGTACACATTTACCCATTCTTTTGTTTTCAACCTGCTTGAATTGGTTTGTTTCAGGAGTGCTTCCTATATAAAGCTTGGAGTTAGGTTTTGTTTTGTGATCCAATCTAAAGTTGTTTTTAAAAATAAATGACTCAAGTTTATTTACATTAATTGGTAAGACAGATGTTTTTGGTGTTACTTTTGTTGTTTTGTTATATTATTTATATAGACAGTTTAAATTGTTCACTGGATCTTTTATTTGCTTTGCTCTCTCCTTATGCATGTGTGAGTGGGTGTGTGTGTCTCATGCGTTGAATTCTTCTAGCATATAAAAAGTTGTAGTTTTATTCTAATGGTTATCTTCATAATTATGATTACTTATAAAATATTTAGTTCCATAATTCAGTGCTTCTCAGACTAGTTCACATCATGGCATACCTAAAAGATGGTATTTTGCATGACACATTTTGGTTAATGGATGAGACATCTGAAGGTGGCTGGCCTGGGTGAGGGTGGGTTTCTTCTGCGGCCTCAAGCCCTCCAGTGGCACTAGGGCCTAAGGGTATCACTGTCTCAGTGCACCTAGGCATTTCAGTGCAACTGTTGATAAACTCTACCATTTCTTGATGTTGGAAAGATAAAATTTGCTTTTTCCTCTTTCTTCCCCTCTGTGTTGTATTTAGTATCTTAGTGCTTACATTTGTATTACTACATGTGCTTATGCTTCTGTTACTGATCTACCAGCTCTAAACAATATCCTTTGACTTCCGGTGATTACAGATTCAGAATTCAAGATATTTATTACTATTATTTATTATTATACCTCCTACTTCCCCTTCACTCTTCCTTCCCATTTTCCTTTTTTTTTTTTTTTTTTTTTTAAATCTTTTCCACTTTACTGGGACACAGGATTTCCATAAAATTAGGGTTCCAATTAGGAATTAGGGTTCCAATTAAGTGACTCTAATTCCCATATTTGTTTTAGTGTTTTCTTGGTTTTGTTATTTGTAAGTTGAATTTGTTTTGCTCATCTGCTTCTGTCATTTTATCTGTAATTTTAAAAACTCTTCCTTTATTTTCAAGTAATGTGGTTTCTTATTCTTTTCTTCTACATCCTACAGGGCCTTTCTACTTCAAAGTGTCATCCACTGATAAACACTAGCTGGGAGTTTGCTAGAAATGCAGACTCTCAGGCCCTATCACAGACCTACTGAATCGAATCTGTGTTTTAACAGAATCCCCAGCTGAGTCTCATGCATTTTAGGTACGAGAAACATTGCTTTACAATGTTTTTTGAAGAATCTAACCCTTGGGATATATGATGGTTTTATTTTTGACTTCTACTTCTTTTTGGGGGGAGTGGGATTGTGCCAGCTTGCCTTTCCTATCCCCATGTTGTCTTACCAACTTCTCCCTGATTCTTACATTTCTTTCTGTAGCATTCCTTCCTTCATAAAGGCTATTTATTTATTTATAGTTCATGGCGAAAGTCTTGATTACAGTGGTGGATTAAAGATAGCTGCAAACTCTGTGACTCTCCTCTCAACGAGGTGGGATCTATGTCCTCTTGCCTTGAATCCAGGTGACATCTGTGACCGTTTTGCTAAATAGAGTATAGCAGAGAAACTAGCTATGCTTGTTTCAGTACCCAGTACTTAAGAAACTGTGAACTTCTACTGTCTTTCTCTGGGAATGTTGAGCTCCCATGTAAGAAGGCTGACTATCCTGAGACCACCATGGTGGAGAGGCTATGTGAGGAGGCTTTGAGACTATATAAAGTGAAAAAGTAGCTCAGCTGAGTCCAGGCTTCCAAATATTATTGACAGAGTGCCAGGCATGTGAGTGAAGCCTACTTAGATCTCCAGACCCACCAAACCACCAGGTGAAAACTACCAAGTGACTCCAGTTGAAGAGATGTGGAGTGGGAGAATCGCCCAGCTGAGTCCTGTCTGAATTCTTGACCCATAAAAATATAAGATGTAAGTAGTTGTTGTTTTAACCCATCAAGCTTTAGGTAATTTGTTACACAGCAATAGATGATTGAAATATTTACAAATTTCCTCTGTTTTGGGGAATATTTTTTATTTTGAGGATTCTTTGTATGTTGCTAAGTTTTGATTCTCTTTTCTGCATTTCTTCTTCCAATATCTTTCTTTTGATGCTATATCAATTCCCTTTTTTGTTGCTCACCATTGAAATGGTTGGATTTTTCTGGGCCAGCTATCTTTATTATTATTATTATTATTATTATACTTTAAGTTCTGGATACATGTGCAAAATGTGCAGGTTTGTTACATAGGTATCCACGTGCCATGGTGGTTTGCTGCACCCATCAACCCGTCATCTACATTAGGTATTTCTCCTAACGCTATCCTTCCTCTAGCTCCAAGCCCCCAACAGGCCTCCCTGCGTGATGTTCCCCTCCCTGTGTCCATGCGTTCTCATTGTTGAACTCCCACTTATGAGTGAGAACATGCGGTATTTGGTTTTCTGTTCCTGTGTTAGTTTGCTGAGAATGATGGTTTCCAGCTTCATCCATGTCCCTGCAAAGGACATGAACTCATTCTTTTTTATGGCTGCATAGTATTCCATGGTGTATATGTGCCACATTTTCTCTATCCAGTGTATCATTGATGGGCCTTTGGGTTGATTCCAAGTCTTTGCTATTGTGAATAGTGCTGCAATAAAGATATGTGTGCATGTGTCTTTATAATGGAATGATTTATACTCCTTTGGGTATATACCCAGTAATGGGATTGCAGGGTCAAATGGTATTTCTGATTCTAGATCATTGAGGAATTGCCACACCATCTTCCACAATGGTTGAACTAATTTACACTCCCACCAACAGTGCAAAAGAGTTCCGTTTCTTCACATCCTCTCCAACATCTGTTGTTTCCTGACTTTTTAATGATCACCATTCTAACTGGTGTGAGATTGTATCTCGTTATGGTTTTGATTTGCATTTCTCTAATGACCAGTGATGATGAACTTTTTTTCATATGTTTGTTGGCTGCATAAATGTCTTCTTTTGAGAAGTGTCTGTTCATATTCTTTGCCCACTTTTTGATTTTTTTTTTCTTGTAAATTTGTTTAAGTTCCTTGTAGATTCTGGATATTAGCCCTTTGTCAGGTGGATAGATTGCAAAAATTTTCTCCCATTCGTAGGATGCTTGTTCACTCTGATGATAGTTTCTTTTGCTGTGAAGAAGCTCTTTAGTTTAATTAGATCCCATTTGTCAATTTTGGCTTTTGTTGCAATTACTTTTGATGTTTCAGTCATGAAGTCTTTACCCATGCCTATGTCCTGAAAGGTATTGCCTAGGTTTTCTTCTGGGGTTTTTATGGTTTTAGGTCTTATGTTTAAGTCTTTAAACCATCTTGAGTTAATTTTTGTATAAGGTGTAAGGGAGAGGTCCAGTTTCAGTTTCCTGCATATGGCTAGCCAGTGTTCCCAACACCATTTATTAAATAGGGAATCCTTTCCCCATTGCTTGTTTTCATCAGGTTTGTCAAAGATCAGATGGTTGTAGATGGGCGGCGTTATTTCTGAGGCCTTTGTTCTGCTTCATTGGTCTATATATCTGTTTTGGTACCAGTACTATGCTGTTTTGGTTACTGTAGCCCTGTAGTATAATTTGAAGTCAGGTAGCATGATGCCTCCAGCTTTGTTCTTTTTACTTAGGATTTTCTTGGCTATACAGGCTCTTTTTTGGTTCCATATGAAATCTAAGGTAGATTTTTCTAATTCTGTGAAGAAAGTCAATGGTAGCTTGATGGGGATAGCATTGGATCTATGAACTACTTTGGGCAGTATGGCCATTTTCACAATATTGATTCTTCCTAGCCATGAGCATGGAATGTTCTTCCATTTCTTTGTGTCCTCTTTTATTTCATTGAGCAGTGGTTTGTAGTTCTCCTTGAAGAGGTCCTTCATATCCCTTGTAAGTTGTATTCCTAGGTATTTTATTCTCTTTTTAGCAATTGTGAATGAAAGTTCACTCAGGATTTGGCTCTCTGTTTGTCTATTATTGGTGTATAGGAATGCTTGTGATTTTTGCACATTGATTTTGTATCCTGAGACTTTGCTGAAGTTGCTTATCAGCTTAAGGAGATTTTGGCCTGAGACAATGGGGTTTTCTAAATATACAATCATGTCATCTGCAAACAGAGACAACTTGACTTTCTCTCTTCCTATTTGAATATGCTTTATTTCTTTCTCTTGCCTTATTGCCCTGGCCAGAACTTCCAATATTATGTTTAATAGGAGTAGTGAGAGTGGACATCCTTGTCTTGTGCTGATTTTCAAAGGCAATGCTTGTGGCTTTTGCCCATTCAGTATGACATTGGCTGTGGGTTTGTCAAAAACGCCGTTCATTATTTTGAGATACATAGCTTTGATACCTAGTTTATTGAGAGTTTTTAGCATGAAACGTGGTTGAATTTTGTCAAAGGCCTTTTCTGCATCTATTGAGATAATCATGATGTTTTTGTCATTGGTTCTGTTTATATGATGGATTACGTTTATTGATTTGTGTATGCTGAACCAGCCTTGCATCCCGGGGATGAAGCCAGCTTGATTGTGGTGGATGAGCTTTTTGATGTGCTGCTGGATTTGGTTTGCTAGTATTTTATTGAGGATTTTCACATTGATGTTCATCAGGGATATTGGCCTGAAATTTTCTTTTTTGTTGTGTCTCTGCCAGGTTTTGGTATCAGGATGATGCTGGCCTCATAAAATGAGTTAGGGAGGAGTCCCTCATTTTCTACTATTTGGACTGCTTTCAGAAGGAATGGTACCAGCTCCTCTTTGTACCTCTGGTAGAATTTGGCTGTGAATCTGTCTCATCCTGGGCTTTTTTTGGTTTGTAGGCTACTAATTACTGCCTCAATTTCAGAACTTGTTATTTGCCTTGGTTCGTCCAAGTGCACTTTCCAGTACACTTACGATGTTATGACTTATCTCCTCTATATAAATACATAGAGGGTTTAGTTAAGTTAATCCTTAAAATATTCTTGAGGAGGGCGACAGGTGGTGTGTGCATGCTTGATGGCCTTATTCAATTAAGCACTCTGCTCTTAATTTACTGCTAAATCCTCCTTGGGCCCTTAGGTTTCATAAGGGTTGTCGTGGGGTTTTCTAGGGGTAGAAAACATAGCCCATTTCTTACCATCTCATGGGTTACACCTTGACCTAAGGTTTTTATGAAGATACTCGTGCTTACTTTGCAACCTTTAGTAGGGTTTGCTGAAGATGGCGGTATATAAGCTAAGCAAGAGATGGTGAGGTGAATTGGGGTTTATCGATTATAGAATAGGCTCCTCTAGAGGGATATAAAGCACCGCCAAGTCCTTTGAGTTTTAAGCTATTGCTTGTAGTGTTCTGGCAAGCAGTTTTGTTAATTTAACTACTGAGGTTTAGGGCTAAGCATAGTGGGGTATCTAATCCCAGTTTGGGTCTTAGCTATTGTGTATTCAGAAATACTAAAGCCACTTTCGTAGTTTATTTTATGTCAGGGATTTGACCTCTTCCTGGTTTATTCTTGGTAGGGTGTGGGTGTCCAGGAATTTATCCATTTTTTCTAGATTTTCTAGTTTATTTGTGTAGAGGTGTTTATAGTATTCTCTGATGGTAGTTTGTATTTCTGTGGGATCAGTGGTGATCTCCCCTTTGTCATTTTTTTATTGTGTCTATTTGATTTCTCCCACTTTTCTTGTTTATTAGTCTTGCTAGTGGTCTATTTTGTTAATCCTTTCAAAAAACCAACTCATGGATTTATTGATTTTTTGAAGGGTTTTTCGTGTCTCTATCTCCTTCAGTTCTGCTCTGATCTTAGTTATTTCTTTTCTTCTGCTAGCTTTTGAGTTTGTTTGCTCTTGCTTCTCTAGTTCTTTTGATTGTAATATTAGGGTGTCTATTTTAGATCTTTCCTGCTTTCTCCTGTGGGCATTTAGTGCTATAAATTTCCCTCTAAACACTGCTTTAGCTGTGTCCCAGAGATTCTGGTATGTTGTATCTTTGTTCTTATTGGTTTCAAATAACTTATTTATTTCTGCCTTAATTTTGTTATTTACCCAGTAGTCTCTCAGGAGCAGGTTGTTCAGTTTCCATGTAGTTGTGTGATTTTGAGTGAGTTTCTTTATCCTGAGTTGTAATTTGGTTGCACTGTGGTCTGAGAGACTATTTGTTATGATTTCCATTCTTTTGCATTTGCTGAGGAGTGTTTTACTTCCAATTATGTGGTCAATTTTAGAGTAAGTGTGATGTGGTGCTGAGAAGAATGTATGTTCTGTTGATTTGGGGTGGAGAGTTCTGTAGATGTCTATTAGGTCTGCTTGGGGCAGAGCTGAGTTCAGGTCCTGGATATCCTTTTTAACCTTCTATCTCATTGATCTGTCTAATATTGACAGTGGAATGTTAAAGTCTCCCGTTGTGTGGGAAATTCTAGGTTGAAACTTCTTTTCTTTAAGAATGTTGAACATTGGCCCCACTGTCTTCTGGCTTGTATGGTTTCTGCAGAGATCCACTGTTAGTGTGATGGGCTTCCCTTTATGGGTAACCCGACCTTTCTCTCTGGCTGCCTTTAACATTTCTTTCCTTCATTTCAACCTTGGTGAATCTGACAATTATGTGTCTTGGGGTTGCTCCTCTTGAGGAGTATCTTTGTGGTGTCCTCTGTATTTCCTGAATTTGAAGTTGGCCTATCTTGCTAGGTTGGCATAGTTCTCCTGGATAATATCCTGAAGAGTGTTTTTTTTAACTTGGTTCCATTTTCCCCATCACTTTCAGGTACAACAATCATACGTAGGTTTGGTCTTTTCATGTAATTCCATATTTCTTGGAGGCTTTGTTTGTTCATTTTCATTCTTTTTTCTCTAATCTTATCTTCATGCTTTATTCATTAAGTTGATCTTCAATCTGTGATATCCTTTCTTCCACTTGATCAGTTTGACTACTGATACTTCTGTATGCTTCACAAACTTCCGGTGCTGTGTTTTTCAGCTTTATCAGGTCAATTATGTTCTTTTCTAAACTCGTTATTCAGTTAGTAATTCTTCTAACTTTTTTTCAAGGTTCTTAGCTTTCTTGCATTGGGTTAGAACATGTGCCTTTAGCTCGGAGGAGTTTGTTATCACCCACCTTCTGAAGCCTAGTTTGTCAATTTGTGAAACTCATTCTCCATCCAGTTTTGTTCCCTTGCTGGCGAGGAGTTGTGATCCTTTGGAGGAGAGGAGACATTCTGGTTTTTGGAATTTTCTGCTTTTTTGCACCTTTGTTTCTCTCATCTTAGTGGATTTATCTACCTTTGGTCTTTGATGTTGGCAACCTTCGTATGTGGTTTATGTGTGGATGTCCTTTTTGTTGATGTTGATGCTATTCTTTTCTGTTTGTTAGTTTTCCTTCTAACAGTCAGGCCCTCTGCTTCAGGTCTGCTGGAGTTTGCTGGAGGTCCACTCCAGACCCTGTTTGCCTGGGTATCACCAGCAGAGGCTGCAGAACAGCAAAGATTGCTGCCTGCTCCTTCCTCTGAAAGCTTTGTTTCAGATGGGCACCTGCCAGATGCCAGCCAGAGCTCTCCTATATGAAGTGTCTATCAATCCCTCCTGGGAGATGTCTCCCAGTCAGGAAGCATGGGGGTCAGGGACCCACTTAAGGAGGCAGTCTGTGCCTTGGCAGAGTTCAAGAACTGTGCTGGGGGATCTGCTGCTCTCTTCAGAGCTGGCAGGCAGGAACATCTAAGTCTGTTGAAGCTGCACCCACAGCCGCCACTTCCCCTAGGTGCTCTGTCCCAAGGAGATGGGAGTTTTATCTATAAGCCCCTGACCGGGGCTGCTGCCTTTCTTTTAGAGATGCCCCACCCAGAGAGGAGGAATCTAGAGAGGCAGTGTGACTACAGAGGTTTTGCTGAGTTGCAGTAGGCTCCGAGGGGAAAACCCCTACTCAAGCGTCAGTAATTGCAGACACCCCTACCCCAACAAATCTCAAGCATCCCAGGTCGACTTCAAACTGCTATGCTGGCAGTGAGAATTTCAAGTCAGTGGACCTTAGCCTGAAGGGCTTCTTGGGAGTGGTATCTGCTGAGCTAGACCACTTGGCTCTCTGGCTTCAGCCCCTTTTCCAAGAGAGTGAAGGGTTCTGTCTTGCTGGCATTCCAGGTGCCACTGGGGTATGAAAAAAAACTCCTGCAGCTAGCTTGGTATCTGCCCAAATGGCTGCCCATTTTTGTGCATGAAACCCAGGGCCCTGGTGGTGTAGGCACCTGAGGGAATCTCCTAGTTGGCGGGTTGCGGTGATCATGGGAAAAGCATAGTATCTGGGCCGGATAGCACCATCAGTCACAGCACAGTCTCTCACGACTTCTTTTGGTTAGGACAGGGAGTTCCTTGACCTCTTGTGCTTCCCAGGTGAGGCAATGCCCCGCTCTGCTTCTGCTCACCCTCTGTGGGCTGCACCCACTGTCTAACCAGTCCCAGTGAGGTAAGCCAGGTACCTCAGTTGGAAATGCAAAAATCACCCACCTTCTGCCTTGATCTCGTTGGGAGCTGCAGACTGGAGATGTTCCTATTGGGCCAGCTTGTCCAGGAATCCATCTTAACTATTTCTAAGTGTATTATTCAGTAGTATTGAGATATAGCTTTTATTTTCTTTAGCTTGCATTTAAAGTTCTATGTTAATAACAATATATATTTGCTTTTTTTTTTTTTTTTTGCTAGATACAGTATTGATTGATTTACATGGATTATCTCATTTAGCACAATAATCTTGTAAGTTAGGAACTATTATTTCATCCTGTTCAAGAAGTATAGATCTGAGTCTTGGCTAACTAACTAGTTTAATGTTACAGAGTTAGTAAATAGCAGGACTGAGATTCAATGTGTTCAAACTGAACTCAAATGGATTGTGGAGCTCATCTTCTTAAATACTCTTTTGAACCATATTTTTTATTCTGTTTTTGAAAATAGCAAATATATTAATACAGATAAGATATTCACTATATTTTTTAGTGTGTATGTAAAATGGGGACATTATAGATGCCTGATTTGTACTTTCAGTGATGGAGAAGTAATCAAAGCAATGAAGAGAAACTTAATATGAAAATGTATTTACTTACTCCTACCAAATGTGTTTTCCTTAGGTGAGTGGGCATAGAACAGGATTTCTCAACCTTGTCACTACTGATATTTTGGGCTGGATAATTTTGAGAGGCTGACCTGTGTGTGGCATAATGTTTACTGGCATCTGTAGGCTCTTTCCACCAGCTGGCAGGAGCACAGTTCCATTTGAAACAAACAAACAAAAATACCTTCAGACGTTGCCAAATGTCCCTGGGAGGCGAAATCTCTCCTTGTTGAGAACCACTAGCCTAGAATACAAAAATATTTCATTATTTACATCTGAACAAGTCGTCTGAATGTTTTATGGTATTAAAAAATGTATATTGAGTGTTTACTATGTGCCAGGCACCATTTTTATAAGTGCTTTGCAGGTACTAATTCATTTAACTCCCCAAATAACAACTCCATAATGTAGTTATTATGTAGTGGGTACATTACATGGGAAAGAGGAATTAGAAACCCTACTAGTCTGATGGAATAAGCCCTAGTTCCTATCCACAATGCTTATCCACTTCCTTTTTGGCTCTGCTAGTGATATCCATTTGTAAGTCCTTGATAAACTTTTCAGTAATATGTGACAAATTGAGAAAAGTAATTAAAATATGACTTTTTTCCTTAAAAAATAAACTTACATATTAGATTTAATAGAAAAAGATATAATAGAGTAAGTGAGTTGGCTGCTTATGGTTCTGGACCATTCATCCTTCCAGAACAATGTCTAGAGGAAGAAGTGTTCAGTTTCTGTTGGTTAGATAACTTACAAATGTCAGTCCCCAGCTATAGCTCTAAGATAATTTTTCCCCTAGGTGCAATTTTATGGTTTATTAAAAAGGAAAGTTGTCAGTCAAAACGTCTACCTCTTCTCACCCATTGGCTTATCAAAGCTAATGTTGTGACACGTCTTCATTTGATAGGAAGAGATGGGGAAGTCAAGTCTACTGGCTGGACTTCAAGCATCAGACTATGTTAAATTTTCTTTGTATTTTTAAAAGATTTTTTATTATGAAAATGTTAAGCAACTACAAATGTAAAGAGAGTAGTTGAATTAACTTTTTGCCCACCATTTATTATTAATATATAGTTTAATCTATACCTCCACCCAAACCAGATTTTTTTTGAGGCAAACCTCATCATATTATTTCACTTGCAGTATTTTATTATGTATCTCTAAATCTAAAGGATAAAAAATAATTTTTGAACTTAACTATAAATCCATGATCACATCTAAATTTTAGAAAAAACTTGATATCGTTAAATATCTAGACAATCATGACATTACTCTGCTTGTCATATAATTACGACATATATATTACTTTTCTAGTGCTTGAATTGAATCCAAATAAGAAGTATGTGGTGTTGTTGGCTGATCTGCTTTCAAAATATCTTTCTTACAGTAATTTTTCTGAGGTAAAATTTATATCTTGTTAAGTCTCTTTTGATTTAATGGTTCTCCTTCCATTTTTTACCAGGAAATTTTTATTCTTTTACTGAAGAAAGGGGCCATTTCTTTTGTAGAATTTCGCATATTCTATTTTCCTGTAAATTAGTATTTTGCTGTAGAGGCTTGTTTCAAGTTCCTATTAAAAGTGTTAATTTATGTATTTTTCGCAAGAATACCTTGTGGGTGGTGGTGTGTTCTTCCATGGGGTGGCACATAATTTCTGGTTAGTGGCATTGATGATCACTTGCCAGATCCATCAATTCATGAAGAGTTACAAAACTGGTAATTTAATTATGTTAAATTATGTTATTTCTTCTTCTTCTTTTATTTTTTTTAACTGGAATGTCTATCAAAATAAACTTCCTTTCCTCAACTGCTTTGTTACCCTGAGGTACAGGTTACATTCTACTACCATTTTCAAAACAATCAATTGGTTTCCTAGCATCTTCTGAAAGTATTCACTGAGTTGTGTAGTTTTGTTTTAAAGTTTTATTATGAATATGAATCATATAAGTACATATATTTGATATGTTTCACCTATTGTGGTTATTGTGCACATGCTCAAATTGTCCCAGTTTTGGCCAGTGGGAATCTCTTCAGTTTGACTCAGTAGACCCTTGAGAATGGTCTGGATAAATTCTGATAGCTTCTTTGCTGTCTGGTTTGACAAACTGCTTTAAGGTCACATTTGTACATTTCCTGCCTGTGTTAGTCTGTTTTCACACTACCATAAAGAACTACCTGAGACTGGGTGATTAATGAAGAAAAGAGGTTTAATTGACTCACGGTTCTGCAGGCTTAAAAGGACACATGACTGGGAGGCCTCAGAAAACTTACAATCATGGTGGAAGGTGAAGGGGAAGCAAGTCCTTTCTTGACATAGCAGCAGGAGAAAGAGAACAAAGGGGGAAGTGCCACACACTTTAAACCATCAGATTTCCTGAGAACTCATTCACTATCATGAGAACAGCATGGAGGAAATCTGCCCCAATGATGCAATCACCTCCAACCAGGTCCATCTCCCAACGTTCGGAATTGCAATTCAACATGAGATTTCGAAGGGGAGACACAGCCAAATCACATCACTGGCCCAGACCTGAAATTAACTATCTCCTTAAGGATCCTTGGTCCCTTTTGGTGGAAAATGACTTTTAGATAACAGTTTAGGTATTAGTGGTGTTTATTGCTACTGAGCTATTATTATTTTTGGACTTTCAATGTCGTAAGTTAGAAAATATGTGCTACTTTAAAAGATAAAATACATCATGAGTTCATATTAATATCTCCTATTCAAATTCAGAACTTTCAGGCCTACAGAAATTTTACTTTAGTAATCCAACATTTGTATTTCCTTTCAACGATACTGAAAATCCTGGTTCTCAGCAATGCTGGTATAATCACTCATTTAAATTTTCCCATAATACTACACAACTGTCTCATATTAATAATATTAGCGTTATTACCAATAATATGCTTCTTAAAAACTATGTAAGTTTTTTTCCAAGTTTTTTTTTTTTTTTTTTTTCCTGTTCTTAGACTTTATCCCTGAAGGGAGATATGGTGAAATTACTGTATTTTAACATTATTTGGAATAACTTTTCTTAGTCATTATGCCAAAAACTTTGAAATTCTTATTTCCTTAATTTTATCTTAGGTAAAATATTTGCATGGTTTCCATGCTAAATTTGCAAAACAAGTTATATTCAAGGGAGTTCAGCTTCAATCCTTGTCCACCACCCAATTCTCTCCCCTCTTATATAGCGAATCATTAAGAAAGTTATGATTGGCTGGGCATGGTGGCTCACGCCTGTAATCCCAGCACTTTGGGAGGCTGAGGTGGGTGGATCACCTGAGATCGAGAGTTTGACCAGCCTGACCAACATGGAGAAACCCTGTCTCTACTAAAAATACAAAATTAGCCAGGCATGGTGGCGCATGCCTGTAATCCCAGCTACTCGGGAGACTGAGGCAGGAGAACTGCTTGAACCTGGGAGATGGAGGTTGCAGTGAGCCAAGTTTGCACCATCACACTCCAGCCTGTGTGACAAGGCAAGACTCTGTCACAAAAAAAAGTTATGATTTATCCTTCTTTGCATTTTAATATCAGCAAACATGTATATTTGTATACCTTCACTTATATAAATGGTAGCCATTATAAATGGTATAAATGGTAGCCATTATAAATATTTCTCCCATCTTTTTCCAATTAACAATATATCTTGAGAGTGTCTCCATAGTATATTAGTATATAGTATATTAAAACATTCCCCATTCCTTTTTGTGGCTGCATAGTACTCCATTGCATGGATGTACCATAGCTTACTCAATAAATTTTCCACTGATGGGATTTGGGCTATTTCTAGTCTTTCCCCATTCCACATAATGTTGAAACTAAAAGCTTTGTACATACATCTTTTAATTTATTTTGTCAGCATGGTTTTGAACATATATCTTTTATATTTGCCACTATATCTTTATTTATATTACTTAATAATTCTTTAGTGAGGATCTAGGAAGGATAAATTCTTTCATTTTCTTGTTGGTTTGAAAATACATTTTTTTATCTTTACTTTAAATGATAGTTTGGGCAAAAAGTTGCACATTAATGATGATTTTCTCTCAGCACATTGAAGACAGTATTTCATTAGCCTCTATTGTTGCTATTGAGTAGTTTGCCATTAAAATATATCTATTCCTTTATAGGTAAACTCTCTTTTCTTTCTGATTAAGATATTCTTTTAGTTTCAGGTTTACTATAGTTTCATTAAGGTGTGCCTGGAATGGATATATTTTCATTTACCTTGTTTGGTATTCATTGTGATACCTTAATCTGAAGAGTCTCGTCTTTAATCAATTCTGGAAAAATTATTAGCCATTTTCCCCCTATATTTCCTTTCCTCCACTCTACCTCCTTTACCCTCCCACCTTTTCCTCTTAGTGTTCTTATCAGGTGCATTTGTACTTTCTTCTGCTCTCCATGTTCCTTAATTTCTCTTTAATAAGCTTTAAAAATTTATTGTAGTCTCTCTGTAGCAGGCTTAGCAATTTACTGCAATATGTATTCCTGTTTACACTTTTCAAAAAATGCATTCATGTTCTTGTTAAACTTTTTTTATAGTGCAAAGTAATTGTGTGTGTAGGATGTTCACTGGGACTTGTGTTTGCCCTCCGATGGTCATGAAAGGATAAAAATTGAGAATAAGGAGGCATCAAGTATCCCACATTCTAAAGACAGCCTCTAGCAATTGGTTTATTAAAGGATAGTCTAACTGACTCTGCTACATCCACACATACCCAGGAGTTTCACTATACAATCAGAATGTAAAGATGAGAAGGAAATGATGGGAGCCATGAGTCATCAGTGTAGTAGAAGATCCTTCCCTGCCCTTCAGAACCAGGGGATGGGGGAAGCGCTAAGTATCATTGGAACCCCATTCCCCAGTTGGGTGGCAGATATGATGTGTCTCTGTGCCTACCTGAGCAGCAGGTGAAGAGAACCTGAAGACCTGAGAATGATGGCAGAGTGGAGCAGCATGGGGGCTTCAAGGAGGAGCTGGGAGCCCTCTCAGCTGGGAGCCCTCTCCACTATTTGGTGGGTCAAATTCACATGGATCAAGTAGACACTGTGCAAGTATCCTTGATTGAATATTTTGCCAGATGTCGCCTACAAGGGCTGGCCACTGGGTGAGGAGATTGCTGTGGCAAGAGGCTGTGGAGTGAACCTCCCAGACAGAAGCTAAGAGGAATGTTTCCACCGCTCTCCTACAGAGGGGAAGGAGCCCCAAAGGGTGTTCTGGAGAGCTCACAAAGGTGTCCAACTATGTTTTGCCTTTCTGTTCCTCTCCAGAATCCTTTGTTTCTTTTGCTTTGGTTTTGATGTTACAGCACTAGTGTAGACCTCTTTTCTTCTTTTTTTCCTGTGGGTTAATATGTTTATTGTTGTTTGTTGGTCTTTACTATTCTGTATTCATTTTGTTTGCCCTATTAATCTCAACACTGGCCTTTTAACCTCATCAGGCTGTATTCTGACATACAGCAACCTTGTGTTTTACCTGATCCTTCATAGTTCAATGAGAGTCTGTTCTGGTCCATCCAGCCTTTGTGCCTGGTTCCCTCCTCTCTACCAGGTGCCCTGTCAACACCCTTTTTTTTCTGCACTGACTTAGTCCTCCCTTGCAGTTATGGTCACTGTTTGTCCTCCTGCTCTTCATGACCAGCCCTCACGTGTGCTTTGCGCTCCAATGAAGGGGCGACTCATACAATCAGGTAGGGAGAGATAGATTTTTCCATAGTGATTTATACTCTCTGAAAATTGAGCTATCATCAGTGACACTGCTGAACATGCAAAAGAAAGTGACAGCTCTAGTTATATGAGAGTTCAGTCCTTGGGAGCTTCCAAAAGTGGTGACGACCATCTGGATATCAAAATGAAGTTCCAGCAACACTAGGGGTCTCTGGGCAACATACATGAATTTAAAAGAAAGAAACATTCTATAGTCATGGGAAATCCTGCTAATTAGAACTGAGTTTTATAAAAGGTCATGGCGTGAAACCAAAGAAATAACTTTGAACCTTGATACTATGTGCTTCTTTCTATAGACAGAGCTTATTAGGCAGGAAAGATGATATGCTCTCCTCTCCTATGGTCTTACTGCATCCCAAAGTACAGATAAATGCCACCAACCATGATGTAGCACAGCAAATAGTAAGGAGCATTAGACTTAGCAGTCAGAAAGGCTTGGGTTTGAATCTTAAAAAACATTGCTGTTTACTTGTTGTATGGCCTTGGGCCAGCTACTCATTCTTTATGAGCTTTGATTTCCTCATAATAATGCCCATCTTACAGAGTTGTGGTAGGAATTAAAGGTGAATTATGTACAGAAACACTTGGCACCTTGCCTATAGTATTATATTAACCCACAAGGCTGGCTTCTCTTTGGACCATGCTGACAAAACCCAAACTGGAAGGAACTTGGATTTGTATTTATCTTCTCTTTGCTTTTTTGCTTGATTCCATTAACCAGAGAGGAAGTCATACAAGTTAAATTGTTGGAGAGAGGTGTGATGGCTGAATTTAATAAATATTGAAAATATAAATTTAAACAGAAGTTGTAGGAATGCAATTTTCTGGGTAAACAGTGAATCATGGGAGTGGATGGACCCTTTCATATTTTAACAGGGTTTCCAGGTTATGTGCCCTTTTTTTATTGTCTTACCTTAGGCTGACCCCATTTGATGATAGCACTAAGAACTGATGATTCCTTTATCCCCAGAGCAGTTGAAAACAGAGGGGGAAGGAGTAAATCTCTAGATTAGAATTTTTAAAGTTGGGAGCTGTCAGCCAACAGTTGTCTTCCCTGGTGGAGGAATATGAAACTTTGAGTTCCCTTCCCCTTTGCTCATAAAACCCAACAGCTTAGAACCTTGGCAGTCTCACTATTTTCCCTTGCTTTCTGCAGTCAAAGTCTGAATGCAGCTTAGAGTGGAAATGTTGAAATAAAGAACATGGCTTTAGAGTAAGACAGACCTGGACTTGGCCCTGGTAAATGGTCAGTGCCTTGTCAATCCTGTCCATTATTACTTTTACTCCGAATTCAGCTTTTGTACTTCAGATACATTGATCCTTAATCCTGCCTTGAATGTTCTGTGTAGAGGAGCCTTTAAGTGATTAGTTTTGGATTCTTAGCTTTTATATTTTGCATTTTGAATTATCTCCATGTACTCAACTTACCAGTGCTAATTGCAGTATTCTTACTACAGAAGACATTTCTTAGATACAGAGCCTATTCCAAAGCATACAAGGAAGATTGACAGGTCATTCTGGAATGGGCTCCATTCTACTTCCCCAATTTATTTTTTTCTCAATCTGTTCCATAATCTGTCACTTTAAAAACTCTCACTTTAGTAGCAGGATTTTATGTAACAAGTCCCCTTCCCCTCAGTATATTCCATAATTTGGCCAGGAATCTTTACAGGAAGAGGTCAGAGGACTCTGATGCCTGGTGTAGAATATGTACATATTAGTGCTTCTTTTCTTCTCATCTGTTGACAAGAGCTTTGCTACCCTGTAGCTAATGATTCCTTTAGGGTTTTTGCCAGCTTTTGGGTTGTTTCATTTTGGCATTTTCCTTGGCCCCAGCTTTTTTTCTCCCCTCTTCTTAACATGTTTTGTTCTAGTAGACACCCTCCTTTCCTGGCTATATCTTAAGTCATTCTTCCTTTGGGATGAGATGTCATTACAAGCCCAATAATGAGTTTAAAGATGATGATAATAGTAATAGATAAGGTTTACTGAGTATTCACCATGTACTACACACTATTGTAACCACTTTTAATATATGAACACATTTAAACCTCACAACTGCCCTACGAAATAGCTACAACTTTTATCTCCATTTTCCAGGTGGGGAAACTGCTGCAAGAGAGGTTCAGTCCCTTGTCCTGGGCAGCACAGCAACAGTGAGTAGACAGCAGTTAGCTTGGCTTCAGGTGTGCCTGAACATTCAGGAGCTGACTGTGGAGAGATTTTCTGTGTAGGCACCTCTAAGCTCTGGACACTGATGTCCAGGATCCTGTCTTGAATGGTTCTGAATAAGGTGCCGTCATCATCAGCAAGAGCACAACAGAATAACATTTCCTACGAAATTAACAAAATGCTGGAATAATGTGTAGTTCCTATGAATTTCTTTAGAAGCAAGTTGGCCAGACAACCTTTATGATCTTATATTTGTACTCAGGGAAAAACATAAAATATGAAGGAATTTTTGAGGAAGCTAAAATAGGTCAGCTTCCCACTCCTAGTACTAAGAAAGGCATTTTTAGAGCTTACTTTCCAAACAAGCAAATTGAACTTAAGAAGTCACTTTCATTTGAAAACCAGGTGAAAGTCAACATTAATGATTACAAAATTAACAACAATAATTCCCTGGGAGAGTACCTTCACATGCCAACTAATTCATAGGGTAAGAAAAAAATTAGACAAAATTCAGTTCAACAACGGGTAATTTTGAAAATAGTCAATTTAGGAATTACCCACTAACTAGGAGTTAGAAGTCTACGGTTATTTTTTGGTTTATTCTAAAAGTGACTTGTGTAGACACAGCCCGTGTGGGGAAAGCAGGGAAACATGCTGCCGCCAACCAAACGATAAAATGAAGAGAACAATAAACAAAGGAAACCTTTCCAAAGGCTCTCTTCATTTACATTCTGAGATTACTGGCCTCATCTCTCTGCTGAAATAGCCTTGCTTTACCGGCCGTCCAAAAGCATAATCAGGTGCTACCGGGAGCTTTTGCTCCAACAAACTGCATGGAGAATATTTGAATGCTGCCAAGACTATAGGTGCCTGTTTCAAGTTGTCATAGAATATGCTATAACATGTCATAAATAAGGGAGGTATATTTATAAATCTGACATTAAAAATGTGTTCCTAAAATATCTCGCGTGTTCCTTGGCCATGTCAGCACAGAAATAATGTTTAGTATTTGTTTATTTTACTGGACCACCCCATGAACCTGGGGGAAACATGTTAGAAAAAAAATTATAGCTACGCCAACTATTCTGGGAGATACACGAGCCCTCCATGTTTATCAGGTTGAGGGCACTGTATTTTGATGTCAATAAGCAATTTTTCCAGCCCGGTCTCCTGCCCGACCCTTTTAATCCATCAATATATTATTAGAGATAAAGTTGGTGGATGCCTGCTGCAGTTAGAAGATAAATGACATCTCTGAAGTCAGGCATTAAAGACTAGATTAAGGCCTTGTGACACCGTTTTCAGTGCTCATCTGTGCACTTCTGTTCAACCTATCACACTGAGTGACAAGAAAGAAAAATAATGAACTGGGCCAGGGGAAGAAGAAGGAAAAAAAAAGGCAGAAAAAGAGAGAGATTTTTTTCCCCTAACACACAAACTACATCAGTTCACACTCGGGATTAGACTGCATTTAAAGAAAGGAAAAAAGAAAAGAAAATGGGGAATTGGGAAGGACAGGGAAGGGACTGTTCTATAAAGATGAAAATAGGTAGACAAAAGGGACATGAAAGCAAAGAATTCCATTTCTGCCTGGCCCATGTTGCCTTTGGTCCCCCCACCTGCCTCCCAGCCTCTCCCATGCAGATATCTCCCAGTTGGCTTCCAGTTGCTTTAGGAATCTGCTCCATCCCTGGGTTCGGAGTGCTGACATAAATCTTGTTAAGAGGCAGCACTCGGTTCTCAATCTTGGTGAATCGTGTTCTTCCCTCCTCACCAAAGGATTTTCTTCATGCTGCTATCACTGGTCTGGTTGGAGGTATTAAAGATTTTTGTAACTCTGTCTTCTGATAGTGATTTGAATATGGCTCCTGAGTTGACAAGTACAAATGTTGAATTTTCTCCAATTGTGTGGAAAACAGGAGCCATAAATGAATTGCTCGGGGGAAGTGAAAGGAAAGCGAAATGCTGGGCAGGTGAGAGGGGATTAACCAGTGGAAAGCACCCAGGTTTGTGGGGAGGAGGCTTGGGCCAATTAATTCCAAGTTCTCTTTCTCAATCAGTTATGGAGGATCAAAACAGCATCCCCTCCCCATATGATATGCTGTGTTTGTGAGTTTAGAAGGACACCTCTTTTGTAGATTTCTTTTGCTCCCAGCGCTTCAAAAGTCCTTATTAGAATGCAAGTCCATAAGACATTTAGGTGCATTGGTGGTGTTCCCAGCATCTTTCACTGTGGAACACATAGGAGCTCCTCCATTGATATTTGGTAACTGATTGATAACTCTTGTGGCCCCAACCTCTTTTCTGTGCTCCTGCTGAAAGTATCATATAAATTATTCTGCTGTTGTAAACATCCCCCATCTCTGATCCAACGCTGTATGGCAAGCCTTCTCGGCTGTTCATGTCGCCATCCACTGTCTATAGGTTCAGTTTGTTTTCAATTCCCGGCTTTTTTTTTCTTTCCTTCTTGCATACCCCTTGTTTATTTCTTCCTCCCCTTTTCTTCAGCCCCAATTCAAGGCATCATTGTTGCAGGCTTTATCCCCAAATTCATTTTCTGTTCTTAAAATCCATTATGCCAACCTTGACAAGATTGATCCTCCTCAAACTCTCCTTCAACTGTGACATTCCCTGTTCAAAATCTCCTACCATGTATAAAACAAAGTTCAAATTCTTTATTATATCATTAAGACTCTGCAGATTCTGATCCAACTGCTTTTTCTGTCTCATCTTTTTCTCTTCCTCCTCTAAAACCTAGCCTTCAGCAAAGTCATTCATATGCTTCAGACATGGTTATTATTTACTCATCTTTGTTTGCTTTTTCTCTTCCTTGTTTTGAAATTTCCTTCAGTGGACACCTTCACTTGTCTGAACACTGTACCCTCCTTGGCTCACTCTTCTTTTCCATGTGGCTGTCTCTGTCTTCCCTCAGTGGCAGAACCTAGCGTGGCACAGAATGTCAACTGATTACAAGGCTTGGTAATCATAGAAAAGACATAGGCTGCTAGGTCTCAAGGAATCTAACCAGACAATTGGCATATCCTTAAAATTCTCTTCCTTTCGCCTCTGCTTCTTTGAAAATGTTGAGTTCCTTCTTTCCAACTATCTTTGTCTGTTGGGGCTGCTATAATAAAATATCATAGAGAAAGTACCTTATGAACAGCAGAAATTTATTACTTATAGTTTTGGAGACTGTAGAGTTCAAGATCAAGACTAGCACATTCCAAGTCTGATGAGTGCCCTCTTTCTGGTTCATAGATGGTGCCTTCTTGCTGTGTCTTCATGTGATAGAAGGGGCAAGGCAGCTCTCTGGAGTTTCTTTTAAAGGGGCTTAATCCTGTTTATGAGGGCTCCACCCCCATGACCTAGTCACCTCCCCAAAAGCCCCAATCGCCTTGGGAATTAGGATTTCAACATATACATTTTGGGGGAACACACAAACATTCAGACCATAGCAGCAGCTGATGGTAGGATTTTTCTGCATCAAAGGTAGAGTTGTAAGATGGACAAACACATTGCCGATAGCTCTAGTTTCATATTTTCCCCGCCAGAGACAAACTGATAATTGGGCTCTCTGACCCCAAAGGGAAAAGTCCTGAGCAAGAATATATCTGATTAATCTAGTAGTTATCAGATGTCTATTCCTGAGCCAAGAAAGTGAGGCCTGGTTGGGGGATACAGAGGCATCAAAGGTACTAGGATTGGCCAAGTCTGAGCACGCTCCCTCCAGTTTGGCCAGGAAGGGAGATTGCAGAGGTGACCATGATCTTTCCCTCCTTGAGACTTTGTACCTCCTTCCATCAAGAGGTGGAGTCTACTTCCCCACCACTTGAATCTAGGTTGGACTTAGTCCTTGACTGGGTGTCAAAAGAATGCAGCAGGAGTGACGTGCTGCCAGTTCCAAGGCTTGACCTCAAAAGATCATGCACAATTTCACTCTTTCGCAGAGACCTGCCACCACCATGTGAAAAAGTCTGGGCTAGCCTGTGTGATAATGAGAGATATGTGGCTCAGTCATCCTTGTTACCCCAATTGACAACCAACCAATCACAAGAAGCAGAGCTGCCCAGTGGGTCATCAGTGCCATCAGTCTATTCAGCTGAGATCAGAAGAACCATGTAGATAAGTCCAGACCAAAAAGCCAACTCATAAGCACATAAATCGTTGTTTTTTTAAGCCTCTAACTTTTGGGTGTTTTGTTATACAACAAATCTAACTGACACAAAGGTGGAATATGTATGACAGCTGCTCCCCTGGTAACCATACAGTTTAGAGTAGAATATTGTCCAGAAGCAGGAAGACTGTGCTTTGGGCAAAGAAAACCATGGACGGCAGATACAGCTACTTCCACGCCCTTAACACAAGACTATTGCATTCTTTTTTATTTCTGAGTAGACGGTGAACCCCTGAGGGCAGTGGCTGGTCTGGTTCACTTCTCCTAGTGATTAGCAGAGGCTCTCATACACATCAGGCACTTGGTGAATCTTAGTTAAATGAGTGACTCGATGGGATATTATTCCATCATCATTCTCATTTGTGGGTATATGAGACTTAAACATTTTATCACTGATTTACCACTGAACCTTGGAATCTTAAGAATATTTTTTGGGAAAAAAATCTTTCATATGTTACACAAAAATGCAAATCTGGTGCCATCCCCCAGTGATAGGTCTGATAAAATTCAACACTAAACCACTTCATAGAAAGGACATACTTCTAGCAATGCTCACAGAGCAGCTTTTATTCATGCTCTCTGCAGATACTGAGCCTTTTCTTTGTCTATGAAACATCCATGGCTGCCATTTGTTGATATCCACTATCAGCCAGGCACTGTGCTTCTCATTATGTAAACATATCTCATTTAATTCAGTCCTCCAAGTGACCCCATGAGGTAATCATTCTTATTTTACAGAGGAGGAAATTGAAACCCAGGGAAGTTAAATATAATTGCTCAAGTTCATACACATAGTAAGCATCCAAGCAGTGATTTGAACACAGGGCTCTCCTGCTCTACAGACCTTCTGTATTTGGATAGTGCTGCTAGAGGATGGCAATAACTTCCAAATTGAGACAAAATCTCTCTATTTTGATTTACTTTTTACTTTCGAGACTATACTATTCACAATTTCTTCATCCTAGAGGTTTCTACTTTTCTTTTTCTTTTAAGATGTGTCTTAGACGTAATTGTTTTATTTAGCTTACCATAGCCACTATAGCAGAGGGACAGTTGTCCATTTAGAGTCATGTCCAGCCATGGCTTGGTTATAGGCTGTAAGTAAAAGTTAGCATCACTAAAATGCTAGAGGAGTTACATCTAAAGATATTTAAACATATACAAAGCTTCACTGAACACCTTTCAGCATGTTGGGAACACAAACTGTGCAAGTTCAGGAGGTGATCATAAGACATGACCTCTGCCTTTATGGACTTTATAGTCTGGTGGGAAAGAGCTATGTACCCAGTAGTTTCCTAATGAAGGGGTATGTATTAAATGCTAGGGGCACAAACCCATCACAAGAGGGTCACAGAGGAGGAAGAGACAACTTCCATTGACAAGAACCAGGACATGTTTACACGAGAGATGGGCACATGAGCTAAGTATTGGAGGACAAATGAGAATTAGAAAGACAGAGTTGCTGTGGCATTCCAGTTTAGCATACCTTTCAAAAATGCTTAGTATGAGCTGAGTGCAATGATGCCCAGCTGTAGTCCCAGCTACTTGGGAAGCTGAGGAGGGAGGATAGCTTGAACCCCAGGAATTTGATGCCAGCCTGAGCAACATAGCAAGATTCCATCTCTCTTAAAAAAAAAGAAAAAGCTTAGTATGTCCCCAAGAGACAGAAAGAAAACAGCATTGTCTGCATCTTCATTACCTTCAAGCACTGTATGAGGACACTCACAGTGATGGAAAAAGAGAGTAATCATAGGCTCAAGGGAGAGAAAATGGGAGATCCTCTGAAATATTGGGAGTATCTGGGTCTCTGTGGATAGTTTAGACTGATTTTCTGTGAAGACAAACACACGGACAATTTCAAGGTATGTTTATGACTATAAGGAAGATATTTTCAATTCTGGAAGTATAAAATTATGAGACCTACAGGGAGAATCATCAAGTTATATGAGGTAAAATGTACAATGTAATGAAAGGAAGTTTCAAGGAAATAGATTTCAATAGAAATCAGAAATCAATTTAAAATCTTCTATAAGAAAGTACTGTCAGTTGTAGTGGCTCACACCTGTAATCCCAGGACTTTGGGAGGCCAAGGCTGGAGGATTGCTTGAGGCCAGGAGTTCGAGATCAGCCTGGGCAACATAGTGAGACCCAGTCATACTCTACAAAAATTAGAAAAAATTAGTTGGGTGTGGCAGCATGCGCCTGTAATACCAGCTCCTCAGGGTGCTAAGGAGGGAGGCTTGCTTGAGCCCAGGAGTTCGAGGCTGCAGGGAACCATGATTATGCTACTTCATTCCGGCCTGGCTGGCAGAGTGAGACCTGTCTCAAAAAAAAAAAAAAAAAAAAAAAAGAGTGAAGTACTAACAACAACAACAACAATACACACACACACAACTAAATGTTTCTTAATAAAATTTAAAAGAATTTAAAAAATCTAAGTTTATCCTCTGCTTTAGTTACTACCAGAGATTCAAAAGTCTTTTAAACAATTAGCAATTTTATTCTGAAAACAAGGCAAACAGATTTAAAATAAAGCCAAAACAGTATATGATTGCAGTGAACTGAGTGGTGTCTCCCAAAAGAACTCATATTTACCCAGAATCTCAAAAGGGGATCTTATTTGGAATAAAGGTCGTTGCATATGTAATTAAGGTAAGATTAGTGATAAGATCATGTTGGCTTAGGGTGGGACCTAGATCTGATACCTGGTGTCCTTTTAAGAAAAGAAGAGAACACAGATAGGAGAGAAGTCTGTGTGAAGAGGGAGTTAGAGCCTGCAGTCAGGCTGCTTCAAGCCAAGGAAGACCAGAAGCCACCAGCAGCTGGAAGAGGCAAGGAAGGATTCTCTCGCGGAGCCTTGGAAGGGAGTGTACCACTACTGTCACCGTGAGTTTGGACATCTGGCTTCCAGAATGGTGAGAAAATAAATTTCTTTTGTTTTAAGCCATCCAGTTTCTGGTAATTTGTTAAAGTAGCCCTAGGAGACGAATACAGTGATTAAAGCATTGGGTTTCAGAGAAGGAGGGGGTCTGGAATAAGTAGGACTTCCTAGAGAAGGTCAGGCGGGAAACTGAAGACTTTACGGAAGTAAAGAGGAGAGGAGGACTTTCTTGGAACAAGGAACAGCAGTAGCAAAAGTGTTGAGGTGGGAATGGATGAGAAAGGGCAGACCTTCTGCATGGAGAACTAAACTTGCCTTGATTTGTACCTGGTGGGCAACTCCTGGCTTTTCTTTCTCTTGACATGGATGCATCACTAAAAATAGTCTCATATTTAAAAATAATAATAAGGAGAAGATTTCTAATTCCAGTATAGACCAAAGAAAATTAAGAGAAAATCAGTGAGGAAGATCATGAGAAATGAGGTGGAGACTTTCCTAAGAGGGGGACAATATGAGCAAAGCTGTTAAAGCAGATGTTGGTACAGATGTGTGAAAAATATTTCCTGATACTATATATCAGAATATGTGTAAACAAACTAGCTCACTAACTTACTAACAAAAAGCAGGGGAGTACTGAGAGACAGAGAAAAAATGGATTCAGCGTGTGCACATTTCTGGTTGAGTAGAAAAGCCAAGGAAGTAGGGAAGACAGATTCAATTAAGTTTTAATTACCAAAACTACTGTGAGCATTACTGTTCCCTGCTCCAAACAGCAGATGGTGTCATCAGTTTATCATAGCTGGGTTGCAGTTCAGAATGGCCAGGATGAGGACAGTGGAAGTGAGTATGTTCTTTCAGAAGCTGGGGAGTTATGGGTTATTTGCAGGCTATGTATCTATGTCTGAGGTAGGGGTCTGTAAAATACAGATATTCCCTAAAATATCTGGTCTCCAATTTTATAATAATTAAAAATGGCCATGGATTTTCCAACTGGCTGATGAAAGGGAAAAAATAATAAGAAAAGGCAAAAGAAGGTTTAATACATTTATAATTTAATGTGTGTGTTGTTCTACATTATTAGTCATAAAGAATTTTTGGGCTAGAAAATCCTGAGTGTTTTTGTGTCTAATTTTCTGAATATAGTCTTAAGTTCTGAGATAGATAATCTCTTTTTTTTCTCTTAGATTGCTTTTTTATTTTAAGTAAAGATTTGCCTTGCTTTAAAGAAACTGTGCCTGTTGATTATGGTTTATTACAAGAAAGCCAAGGTCCTCATAATAATCAGTGAACTAATGAAAAGATGGTGCATTTTAATGTATGTTTACATATTTTAGTTAAAATAAAATGTAGGTCTTCACGTGTATTTTTTAAATTTTTAAATTTTTATTATACTTTAAGTTCTGGGATACATGTGCAGAACATGCAGGATTGTTACATAGGCATACATGGAGATACATAATCTTGAAACCCAAAGACTAAGTTATTCATTTCAACATTGAGCAGGCACAGAATACAGGTGCTTAATCAGTGTCTGGAGAATGAACTAATTAATAGATCCTATAAAACTGGTGAATGAAATTGGGAGTATGGTCAAACATGCTGTTTCTAATTGTAGGCATGGCTAAAATAATTTTTTTTAAAAATTTATTTATTATTATTATACTTTAAGTTGTAGGGTACATGTGCATAACGTGCAGGTTTGTTACATATGTACACTTGTGCCATGTTGGTGTGCTGCACCCATCAACTCGTCATTTACATCAGGTATAACTCCCAGTGCAATCCCTCCCCCCTCCCCCCTCCCCATGATAGGCCCCAGTGTGTGATGTTCCCCTTCCTGAGTCCAAGTGATCTCATTGTTCAGTTCCCACCTATGAGTGAGAACATGCGGTGTTTGGTTTTCTGTTCTTGTGATAGTTTGCTAAGAATGATGGTTTCCAGCTGCATCCATGTCCCTACAAAGGACACAAACTCATCCTTTTTTATGGCTGCATAGTATTCCATGGTGTATATGTGCCACATTTTCTTAATCCACTCTGTCACTGATGGACATTTGGGTTGATTCCAAGTCTTTGCTATTGTGAATAGTGCCGCAATAAACATACGTGTGCATGTGTCTTTATAGCAGCATAATTTATAATCCTTTGGGTATATACCCAGTAATGGGATGGCTGGGTCATATGGTACATCTAGTTCTAGATCCTTGAGGAATCGCCATACTGTTTTCCATAATGGTTGAACTAGTTTACAATCCCACCAACAGTGTAAAAGTGTTCCTATTTCTCCACATCCTCTCCAGCACCTGTTGTTTCCTGACTTTTTAATGATCGCCATTCTAACTGGTGTGAGATGGTATCTCATTGTGGTTTTGATTTGCATTTCTCTGATGGCCAGTGATGATGAGCATTTTTTCATGTGTCTGTTGGCTGTATGAATGTCTTCTTTTGAGAAATGTCTGTTCATATCCTTTGCCCACTTTTTGATGGGGTTGTTTGTTTTTTTCTTGTAAATTTGTTTGAGTTCTTTGTAGGTTCTGGATATTAGCCCTTTGTCAGATGAGTAGATTGCAAAAATTTTCTCCCATTCTGTAGGTTGCCTGTTCACTCTGATGGTAGTTTCTTTTGCTGTGCAGAAGCTCTTTAGTTTAATGAGATCCCATTTGTCAATTTTGGCTTTTGCTGCCGTTGCTTTTGGTGTTTTAGACATGAAGTCTTTGCCCATGCCTATGTCCTGAATGGTACTACCTAGGTTTTCCTCTAGGGTTTTTATGGTATTAGGTCTAACATTTAAGTCTCTAATCCATCTTGAATTAATTTTCGTATAAGGAGTAAGGAAAGGATCCAGTTTCAGCTTTCTACTTATGGCTAGCTAATTTTCCCAGCACCATTTATTAAATAGGGAATCCTTTCCCCATTTCTTGTTTCTCTCAGGTTTGTCAAAGATCAGATGGTTGTAGATGTGTGGTATTATTTCTGAGGACTCTGTTCTGTTCCATTGTTCTATATCTCTGTTTTGGTACCAGTACCATGCTGTTTTGGTTACTGTGGCCTTGTAGTATAGTTTGAAGTCAGGTAGCGTGATGCCTCCAGCTTTGTTCTTTTGACTTAGGATTGTCTTGGAGATGCGGGCTCTTTTTTGGTTCCATATGAACTTTAAAGCAGTTTTTTCCAATTCTGTGAAGAAACTCATTGGTAGCTTGATGGGGATGGCATTGAATCTATAAATTACCTTGGGCAGTAATGCCATTTTCACGATATTGATTCTTCCTATCCATGAGCATGGTATGTTCTTCCATTTGTTTGTGTCCTCTTTTATTTCACTGAGCAGTGGTTTGTAGTTCTCCTTGAAGAGGTCCTTTACATCCCTTGTAAGTTGGATTCCTAGGTATTTTATTCTCTTTGAAGCAATTGTGAATGGAAGTTCATTCCTGATTTGGCTCTCTGTTTGTCTGTTACTGGTGTATAAGAATGCTTGTGATTTTTGCACATTAATTTTGTATCCCGAGACTTTGCTGAAGTTGCTTATCAGCTTAAGGAGACTTTGGGCTGAGACAGTGGGGTTTTCTAAATATACAATCATGTCATCTGCAAACAGGGACAATTTGACTTCTTCTTTTCCTAACTGAATACCCTTGATTTCTTTCTCTTGCCTAATTGCCCTAGCCAGAACTTCCAACACTATGTTGAATAGGAGTGGTGAGAGAGGGCATCCCTGTCTTGTGCCAGTTTTCAAAGGGAATTTTTCCAGTTTTTGCCCATTCAGTATGATATTGGCTGTGGGTTTGTCATAAATAGCTCTTATTATTTTGAGGTACGTTCCATCAATACCGAATTTATTGAGCGTTTTTAGCATGAAGGGCTGTTGAATTTTGTCAAAAGCCTTTTCTGCATCCATTGAGATAATCATGTGGTTCTTGTCTTTGGTTCTGTTTATATGCTGGATTATGTTTATTGATTTGCGAATGTTGAACCAGCCTTGCATCCCAGGGATGAAGCCCACTTGATCATGGTGGATAAGCTTTTTGATGTGTTGCTGAATGCGGTTTGCCAGTATTTTATTGAGGATTTTTGCATCGATGTTCATCAGGGATATTGGTCTAAAATTCTCTTTTTCTGTTGTGTCTCTGTCAGGCTTTGGTATCAGGATGATGTTGGCCTCATAAAATGAGTTAGGGAGGATTCCCTCTTTTTCTATTGATTGGAATAGTTTCAGAAGGAATGGTACCAACTCCTCCTTGTACCTCTGGTAGAATTCAGCTGTGAATCCATCTGGTCCTGGACTTTTTTTGGTTGGTAGGCTATTAATTATTGCCTCAATTTCAGAGCCTGCTATTGGTCTATTCAGGGATTCAACTTCTTCCTGGTTTAGTCTTGGAAGAGTGTAAGTGTCCAGGAAATTATCCATTTCTTCTAGATTTTCCAGTTTATATGCGTAGAGGTGTTTATAGTATTCTCTGATGGTAGTTTGTATTTCTGTGGGGTCGGTGGTGATATCCCCTTTATCATTTTTAATTGCGTCGATTTGATTCCTCTCTCTTCTCTTCTTTATTAGTCTTGCTAGTGGTCTGTCAATTTTGTTGATCTTTTCAAAAAACCAACTCCTGGATTCAATGATTTTTTGGAGAGTTTTTTGTGTCTCTATCTCCTTCAGTTCTGCTCTGATCTTAGTTATTTCTTGCCTTCTGCTAGCTTTCAAATGTGTTTGCTCTTGCTTCTCTAGTTCTTTTAATTGTGATGTTAGAGTGTCAATTTTAGATCTTTCCTGCTTTCTCTTGTGGGCATTTAATGCTATAAATTTCCCTCTACACACTGCTTTAAATGTGTCCCAGAGATTCTGGTATGTTGTATGTTTGTTCTCATTGGTTTCAAAGAACATCTTTATTTCTGCCTTCATTTCGTTATGTACCCAGTAGTCATTCAGGAGCAGGTTGTTCAGTTTCCATGTAGTTGAGCGGTTTTGATTGAGTTTCTTAGTCCTGAGTTCTAGTTTGATTGCACTGTGGTCTGAGAGACAGTTTGTTATAATTTCTGTTCTTGTACATTTGCTGAGGAGTGCTTTACTTCCAATTACGTGGTCGATTTTGGAGTAAGTACGATGTGGTGCTGAGAAGAATGTATATTCTGTTGATTTGGGGTGGAGAGTTCTGTAGATGTCTATTAGGTCTGCTTGCTGCAGAGATGAGTTCAATTCCTGGATATCCTTGTTAACTTTCTGTCTCGTTGATCTGTCTAATGTTGACAGTGGAGTGTTGAAGTCTCCCATTATTATTGTATGGGAGTCTAAGTCTCTTTGTAAGTCTCTAAGGACTTGCTTGATGAATCTGGGTGCTCCTGTATTGGGTGCATATATATTTAGGATAGTTAGCTCTTCCTGTTGAATTGATCCCTTTACCATTATGTAATGGCCTTCTTTGTCTCTTTTGATCTTTGATGGTTTAAAGTCTGTTTTATCAGAGACTAGTATTGCAACCCCCGCTTTTTTTTGTTCTCCATTTGCTTGGTAGATCTTCCTCCATCCCTTTATTTTGAGCCTATGTATGTCTCTGCGTGTGAGATGGGTCTCCTGAATACAGCAGACTGATGGGTCTTGACTCTTTATCCAGTTTGCCAGTCTGTGTCTTTTAATTGGAGCATTTAGTCCATTTACATTTAAGGTTAATATTGTTATGTGTGAACTTGATCCTGCCATTATGATATTAACTGGTTATTTTGCTCGTTAGTTGATGCAGTTTCTTCCTAGCCTCGATGGTCTTTACATTTTGGCATGTTTTTGCAATGGCTGGTACCGGTTGTTCCTTTCCATGTTGAGTGCTTCCTTCAGGGTCTCTTGTAAGGCAGGCCTAGTGGTGACAAAATTTCTAAGCATTTGCTTATCTGTAAAGGATTTTATTTCTCCTTCACTTATGAAACTTAGTTTGGCTGGATATGAAATTCTGGGTTTAAAATTCTTTTCTTTAAGAATGTTGAATATTGGCCCCCACTCTCTTCTGGCTTGGAGAGTTTCTGCCGAGAGATCTGCTGTTAGTCTGATGGGCTTCCCTTTGTGGGTAACCCGACCTTTCTCTCTGGCTGCCCTTAAGATTTTTTCCTTCATTTCAAATTTGGTGAATCTGGCAATTATGTGTCTTGGAGTTGCTCTTCTCGAGGAGTATCTTTGTGGCGTTCTCTGTATTTCCTGGATTTGAATGTTGGCCTGCCCTACTAGGTTGGGGAAGTTCTCCTGGATGATATCCTGAAGAGTGTTTTCCAACTTGGTTCCATTTTCCCCCTCACTTTCAGGCACCCCAATCAGACGTAGATTTGGTCTTTTTACATAATCCCATACTTCTTGCAGGCTTTGTTCATTTCTTTTTCTTCTTTTTTCTTTTGGTTTCTCTTCTCACTTCATTTCATTCATTTGATCCTCAATCGCAGATACTCTTTCTTCCAGTTGATCGAGTCGGTTACTGAAGCTTGTGCATTTGTCACGTATTTCTCGTGTCATGGTTTTCATCTCTTTCATTTCGTTTAGGACCTTCTCTGCATTAATTACTCTAGCCATCAATTCTTCCACTTTTTTTTCAAGATTTTTAGTTTCTTTGTGCTGGGTACGTAATTTCTCCTTCAGCTCTGAGAAATTTGATGGACTGAAGCCTTCTTCTCTCATCTCGTCAAAGTCATTCTCCGTCCAGCTTTGATCCGTTGCTGGCGATGAGCTGCGCTCCTTTGCCGGGGGAGATGCGCTCTTATTTTTTGAATTTCCAGCTTTTCTGCCCTGCTTTTTCCCCATCTTTGTGGTTTTATCTGCCTCTGGTCTTTGATGATGGTGATGTACTGATGGGGTTTTGGTGTAGGTGTCCTTCCTGTTTGATAGTTTTCCTTCTAACAGTCAGGACCCTCAGCTGTAGGTCTGTTGGAGATTGCTTGAGGTCCACTCCAGACCCTGTTTGCCTGGGTATCAGCAGCAGAGGCTGCAGAAGATAGAATATTTCTGAACAGCGAGTGTACCTGTCTGATTCTTGCTTTGGAAGCTTCCTCTCAGGGGTGTACTCCACCCTGTGAGGTGTGGGGTGTCAGACTGCCCCTAGTGGGGGATGTCTCCCAGTTAGGCTACTCAGGGGTCAGGGACCCACTTGAGCAGGGAGTCTGTCCCTTCTCAGATCTCAACCTCCGTGTTGGGAGATCCACTGCTCTCTTCAAAGCTGTCAGACAGAGTCGTTTGCGTCTGCAGAGGTTTTGGCTGCGTTTGTTATTGCCCTGTCCCCAGAGGTGGAGTCTACAGAGACACGCAGGTTTCCTTGAGCTGCTGTGAGCTCCACGCAGTTCGAGCTTCCCAGCAGCTTTGTTTACCTACTTAAGCCTCAGCAATGGCGGGTGCCCCTCTCCCAGCCTCGCTACTGCCTTGCTGGTAGATCACAGACTGCTGTGCTAGCAATGAGGGAGGCTCCGTGGGTGTGGGACCCTCCCGGCCAGGTGTGGGATATGATCTCCTGGTGTGCCTGTTTGCTTAAAGCGCAGTATTGGGGTGGGAGTTACCCGATTTTCCAGGTGTTGTGTGTCTCAGTTCCCCTGGCTAGGAAAAGGGATTCCCTTCCCCCTTGCGCTTCCCAGGTGAGGCAATGCCTCGCCCTGCTTCAGCTCTCGCTGGTCAGGCTGCAGCAGCTGACCAGCACCGATCGTGCAGCACTCCCCAGTGAGATGAACCCAGTACCTCAGTTGAAAATGCAGAAATCACTGGTCTTCTGTGTCGCTCGCGCTGGGAGTTGGAGACTGGAGCTGTTCCTATTCGGCCATCTTGCTCCGCTCCCCCAGCTAAAATAATTTTTATGAAGAAGTGGAATATAAGAAAGCAAGCCAGAAATTGGATAAGATATAAAAGTCCTGTGTCCCCTTCCTGCTAGAAGGAAAACTGTAAAGAAGGTAATGGTGGCTGATATGGTTTGGATGTGTTCCCACCCAAATCTTATTTGAATTGTAGTTCTCATAATCCCCATGTGTCCTGGGAAGACATTGTGGAAGGTAATTTAATCATGGGGGCATTTAGCCTCGTGCTGTTCTCATGATAGTGAGTGAGTTCTCATGAGACTTGATGGTTTTATAAGAGGGTTTTCCCCCTTTTACTTGGCACTGCTCCTTCCTGCTGCCATGTGAAGAAGGATGTTTTTTTCCCATTCTCCCATGATTGTAAGTTTCCTGAGGCCTCCCCAGCCATGCTGAACTGTAAGTCAGTCAAACCTCTTTCATTCGTAAATTACCCAGTCTCAGATATATTCTTATAGCAGCATGGGAATGGACTAATACAGTAAATTGGCACCAGGAGTATGGTGCTGCTGTAAAGATACCCAAAAATGTGGAAGGGACTTTGGAACTGGGTAACAGGCAGAAGTTGGAACAGTTTGGAGGGCTCAGAAGAACACAGGAAAATGTGGGAAAGTTTGGAACTTCCTAGAGACTTGGAGAATGGCTTTGCCCAAAGTGCTGGCAGTGATATGGACAATAAAGTCCAGACTGAGGTGGTCTTAGACGGAGATGAGTAACTTGTTGGGAAGTGGAGCAAAGCTGACCCTTGTTATGCTTTAGCAAAGAGACTGCTGGCATTTTGCCCCTGCCCTAGAGATCTGTGGAACTTTGAACTTGAGAGAGATGATTTAAGGTATCTGGCAGAAGAAATTTCCAAGTGGCAAAACAGTCAAGAGGTGACAAAGCATGAAAGTTCAGAAAATTTGCAGTCTGACAATGCAACAGGAAAGAAAAACCCATTTTTGAGGGGAAATTCAAGTTGGCTGCAGAAATTTGCATAAGTAATGAGAGGCCACATGTTAATCACTAAGAAAATAAGAAATATGTTTCCAGGGCATGTCAGAGGTCTTCAAAGCAGCTCCTCCCGTGACAGGCCCAGACTAGGAACAAAAAAGGCTTCCTGAGCTGGGTCCAGGGCGCCCCTGCTGTGAGCAGTCTCAGAACTGCATCCCAGCCACTCCAGCCATAGCTAAAAGGGGCCAAGGTACAGCTCAGGATGTTGCCTCAGAGAGTGCAAGCACCCAGCCTTGGCAGCTTCTACGTGATGTTGGTCCTGTGGGTATGCAAAAGACAAGAATTGAGGTTTGGGAACCTCTGTCTAGTATTCAGAGGATGTATAGAAACGCCTTGATGTTCAGGCAGAAGTTTCCTACAGGGGTGGGGCCCTCATGGAGAACCTCTGCTAAGACTGTGTGGAAGGGAAATGGGATGTTGGAGCCCCCACTGGGGCACTGACTAGTGGAGCTGTGAGAAGAAGGCCACTGTCCTCCAGACCCCAGGATGGTAGCTCCACTGACAGCTTGTACCATGTACCTGGAAAAGCCACAGACACTCAACAGGAGCCTATGAAAGCAGCTGGGATGGGGGCTGCACCCTGCAAAGCCACAGGGGTGGAGTTTCTCAAGGCCAGGGGAGCCCACCTCTTGCATCAGCATGATTTGGATGTGAGACATGGAGTCAAAGGGGGTCATTTTGGAACTTCAATGTTTAATTACTGCTCTATTGGATTTCAGACTTGCATGGGGCCTGTAGCCCTTTTGTTTTGGCCAATTTCTCCCATTGGGAATAGGTGTATTTACCCAATTTACCCAATACCCAATGTCCCCTCCATTGTATGTAGAAAGTAACTAACTTGTTTTTGGTTTTATAGGTTCATAGATGAAAGGGGCTTGCATGTCTCAGATGAGATTTTGAACTTGGAGTTTCGAGTTAATACTGAAATAAATTAAGACTTTAGGGGACTGCTAGAAGGGCATGATTGTGTTTTAAAATGTTATGAGATGAGATTTGGGAGGGGCCATGGCAGAATGATCTGGTTTGGCCATGTTCCCACCCAAATCTCATCTTGAATTATAGTTTCCATAATTCCCACATGTTATGGGAGGGACCTAGTGGGAGGTAATTTAATCATGGAGGCATTTACTCTCATGCTGTTCTCATGATAGTGAGTTCTTACATGATCTGATGGTTTTTTAAGGGACTTTTCCCCCTTTTGCTTGGCACTTCTCCTTCCTGCTGTTGTGTGAAGAAGGACATGTTTGCTTCCCCTTCCACCATGCTTATATGTTTCCTGAGGCCTCTCCAGCCATGGTGAACTCTGAGTCAATTAAACCTCTTTCCTTTATAAATTATCCAGTCTTATACCCAATATGTCTTTATTAGCAGCATGAGAATAAGCTAATACAGGGGCCTTGGCTGCAACATTTGAACTTTATACCCCCAAATCAGGATTTGACCTTTTGGGGCTCCCCAGGGATGACCCTCCCCAACATAGTCTCAAACAACCATATTATTATTGCTGTCTCATCAGTAGAAATCCTTGAGCTTCTAGGATAAGTTCCTAGGATTTAAGCTTTATCATACCTCACATACCATGTGGCTGTCACCTGGCTTCTGGGAGTGTTCATTCGTAACAAATGCTTATTGTCTTTGTCTGGCCTGAAACAGTCACTTCTTGATTTGCAGAGACACGTCTGAACTAGGGATGTACCTTGCTTTCTATAGTCCAAGGAAAGGTCTCAATATTTCTATGAAAAGAGAGGACTTGGGAATGGGAAGAGGAGCCTGTGAAGCTTTTCATGATTCCTGAGCTGCAAGTATAATCCTGCACAGGATTAGTACCTATGACCACCACTTTAATGTGTTGGACTAAGAATAATGTACTGAAGAGCTCAAGGTGGAGAGGATAGGTCTTGGTGTGGCCCATCATAAGGAGCAAAAGAAGTGAAAGTTATAATTTGGTGCTGGCCTTGATCATATCAATCAAACCCAAATTATGTAAATAACCCTCCACAGTCCAATACATTATGTGCCATAGCCACCATGGCCCTTTGAGAAGATGTTGATGTGTGTCCCATTATCCCAGTCATACATACATACTTTGGCTCAATATGGCTAAAACAAAATAGAGCGTTAACCTGTTCTACCCCTTACCACTAGGTAGAAACCTGGGGGAATAGTTTTGCTCCTTAAAAGTCTCAATATGGTGCTTATCCAAAGATGAGAGTTGTAATAAATGGAGCCCTACCCCACCCATATGCCATCCAAAATTCTTCAGTGTTTCCTGCCAGATTTTCAACTATTTTATCTGACGTGTTCATGTTTCAGATATTCTGATCATCTTATTCTGGAAGAAGTGAGTTCTCAGTTGTCCATGAAGTCCTGCAGACTTTTCATAAACTGAACTTTTCATTGATCATGACCCTTATCCTACATAACCCAAGTCATCAGGACCTATGCAATGGAGAGGCTAAATTATGGCAGGACCATGCTCCAGAGAAAAGAAATGTGGTCCCTCAACACAAGCCATGTCCTCAATAGAGGTAATTTTAACAGTTGGGACCAAGTTTCCAGCAACAGAGGCAGCCTCTGTGAGTCAATAAAGAACAGGAGAGACCTTTGTAGGAGGAAAACGGGAACAAACGTAATCAATCCTTTCACAGGCAAAGACCTTTTTTGGAGGTAGTGTGTTTGGTTTAACCCCTTAACTCCGCCAGTTCCCAGAATGAGGTGAAATTAGAAGCCTCTTCTGCATAATAGGCATAATGCCAACTGCTCTGAAAATTTGTTGTAATAATTAGAGAAAGTAATACATTTTCACCCTTTGGAAATAATAGATTATTGACAAATATTACATCCCTTACCTTTACCTCTTTTCCTTCCCCAAATGCAACACAATTTAATTAATAAACATATTGAGTCTTCACTAGACTAATAATTTCCGGAATTTGGGATGTATAAAATAAACTATATTGTGAAATCAGAATAAAAGGAATTCACATGCTTTCCTCTTGGGAGCTCAGACTTTGTAAAATCAGAAGGAGGGTTAGGCCCCTGCAAGGAAGACAAAGCCAGAAGCTGCCATTCCATTTCCCTGGGTCAAGGGGAGGCAGCCAGGCCCACTGCACTGTCTGAGGCAGGGGCCTCCCTTTTCCCCCCTGCATCTCCTGGGGGCCTCTGGAACCAGTGACTCTATTGTTATGCATCTTAGTTTTTTCATCTGCATGATTGAGAATTCAACCATATTGACCTCATAGGCAGGAATACTAAATAATTTTCATAAAGATCTATGAAATCAACTAAGTTATGTCTAAAAGCCACACTATTTGTTTTACAGTTCTGCAGTGCAATTGTGCCCATGTGTGTGCCCTCCACATGATTTCTGGTCATCTGTGAGCTTGATTTCTCTTGTCTTGCCATGGTGAGTTAAATCAAACATACCTGCAGATTTCCTGACTGACAGAGTCTCCTTCTCCTTCCAGCGCCTTCATCATCACTGTCCCCTTTTGAAGATTCTTTTTTCAACTCTCTCTTTTTCAAAAGATTACTTTGTCACAATTATTCAGGAAAGGGTTTTGCGCCTGTAGGAAATATTAATAGACTATTATGAGGTCCTACAACTAATTTTTCCACACATATCATCTGTCTTTGCATGGTTATTAAACTTCAACAATATTTCATGCAATGCTTCCCTGCTAAATTAATTTGGTTCCTTCTTTTCTGGCTTCTTCTTTTCTGTCCACAAGCTTTAAAATTAAATTGAATCTTCATAATTATAGCTTTTTGTTGTTCTCCTTCATATCTTTTTCTTTTTTTCAATTTCTCTATCAAAGGAGCAATAAAGACATAAAGAAGCAAAATTATAATTCTAAAAGACCCAAATAGTCTTGAGTTAGATGGGTTTGAGGCTGGGTATCTTTTAAGTAGGAGGAGAAGGGGTAAAGAAATTCAGACCTGGAATTTGATAAATTGGTCCTGATTTATCCTGGGGCATTGGAAACAAATGAAAATTGTTCTCTTAATCATGAAACTTTTGTGGTTTTTATAATGTTCTTATTTGTGTCAAGTGGTACTCTCCTTTTTTAAAAAAATAAATATTCTGTCTCTATATATCCACATACACACATTAACACATATATTTTCTCTTGTGGTTAAATTTTCCCAAAGTCTCATGTAGTTATTAAATCTCTCTTAAAATCCCTTTCTTAGGCACTAAGGAATCTTCACTCTTATGTTACATATCTTGAAAGTGGGAGATGAAGACCTAAAACAACATTCATGCTGGGAGTTGACACAGCCAAGGTACCAGCCAAGGGGTTTGTAGGAATTGGAATCAGGAAGGGGGCTGTGATAGGAGGTCCTGAGAGCCAGAGGTAAGAGTCAGTTAAAGTCCACTGGGAAGAGCAGAGGCTCAACCACAAACATGGGAAGTGTAGGTAGAAGAGACCCTTCAATCTCCTTCCACTCTTACTTCCACCTTGCTTCCCCACCTTGGTCCTCCACCATAGGAGAAAAGAAATTGCCAACTGGATAGGTCTACCTATCCATAGGAGAATACTACCTCCACCATAGGAGAAAAGAAATTGCCAACTGGATAGGTGAGACAGATCTGTCTGATTGGACCTGCATTCCTGGTGGATGGGATTATAGTGCTTCAAAGGCTGGTGCCCCTGCCTAGCTGATCCTCAGATGGAAGCAGCACATGACCTCCTTGGATGAGCCAACCATTCTCATGAGTCTACCCTTCAGTCTAAACTGGTGGTTGTGTAGCAGATGCAGGGTCTGTCTTGGGGCTTAGTGTCCCTCTCTCTCCATTTCTCCAGCCCAAAATCTGCTTTCTTAAACCAAGCATCACAAGGGAGACCTATATTTAGCAATTGCTGGCTTAGCTATTACTAAGGACTTAGCTATTACTAAGTACTCCAAACTCATCAAACTGTATACATTAAACATACACAGGTTTTTTTTGGGGGGGAGTATATCAGTTATACTTCAATAAAGCTGTTAAAAATAAGGAGATACTATGATTCCTATTCTGTCACTGCTCCCTTGGGAACCCTCTGGCAAGGATAGTGTATTAGTTTGTTTTCACACTGCTATAAAGATACTACCTGAGACTGGGTAATTTGTAAACAAAGGAGGTTTGACTCACAGTGTCCAACTTTCAGGAATAACAGGAATAATTCCTGTAAGTTAGACAACAGGCTGGGGAGACCTTGGGAAACTTACAGTCATGGCAGGAGGGGAAGCAGGAAGCATGGCAGTGGGTGAAAGAGAGCATGTGAAAGAGGAACTGTCACTTATAGAATCACCAGGTTTCCTGAAAACTCACCCACTATCACGAGAACAGCATGGGGGAAACCACCCCCATGATCCAGTCGCCTCCCGTTAGGTCCCTTCCTTGACACGTGGGGATTATGGAGATTACAATTCGAGATGAGATTGATGAGATTTGGGTGGGGACACAGAGCCAAACCATATCAGATAGAAAGGCAGAAAAGGATTTCAGTGTTCCTAGGACTCTGGCCATAACATTGTATAGCAAACTATCTTACCTCTAAATTATGAGACCAAATGGAAACATTGAGACAGACAGTATTCCAAATTGGACAGAGATAGTAAGATCAATGGGAAGCTAGATTCAAGACAGGGATGAGGGTCCTGGACCATTGCTTTGAATATCAGTAGCCATTTACATGTCACAGTAATGAATTGTGGGTTATATGGTGTGTAATGAGTCAGGCTGGGTTAAGGTACAGAAATACTTCGCCATGAAAAAAGGATTTATAAAGCAAACAATAGTGTAATTAAATATCAGACAAATGTTTAATTTACTTAGGAAAATAAATTGAAATAAGGATTTAAAAAGTCTCTTAACATATTTGCAAAGCAAGAGTTACTATCCTGATCACAGGGGAAGGGAATTTGGGGATGACTGGGTCCATTTCTCTCACATGTTGAAGAAACTGAAGCTCAGAGGAGTCAGCTGGAATTAAGACCCCAAGTCTCACCAAATCTAAATGATATCTTATAATGCTTCCTTCTAGCAACATTACTCTTCTTCCTTAGCTCCTTTAGTCTGCATTTAAATAATATTAATAATGTATTTCCTTTCTAAACCTGTAGAATTCAGAATTTTTACTAATTTAGCTTTTCAGAGACTGCATTAGTACAATACTAATTAATGAAAACTACAATATCACACTTGTATTCTTGGTGTGGCCAAGAATACAAGAGACTAGAGTTTTAAGAAGTTCGTTCTGAATAATAATTTCAGCAACAGGAGTTTCTTTTGTAATGCTTTACTTTTGAAAGAACCCAACAAAACTTCCAATTATCTAATTAGCTTATTTGTTATTCCTGTAAGTTAGACACAGACATAATTTACTGCATTTTATAAATGGACAACCCCGTTCTTAAAGCATTTCTGTTATTCCCAAAATGATGGCCATTCTGCAAGGGTATGGTACAGCCACCTATAAGGCTGTCTCTACAACCTCATTAACCCAGTGAAGTCTGTGATGTGATTGTAAAGAAGTAGTCTGGGAAATTGATCCTCAGAGGCAGATGGATGGGCCCAACCCTGTGGCCCATCTGGTCACACTCTACTCCATTACGGCAAAGCTCTAGGTACAGGTATCTGATTGAGAAGTCAAAGGTTCAGTGCAGTGATTGGGGAAGAGGGGGCCATCAATTACTGAGAAATTTGTTAACCTCCTCTGAACCCAAATCAGATGGGTTTGAAGCTCAACCAATTTAATTGAATGGACATGAATCAAGTACCTCTTCTGAACTGAGTAGGGGATTCACCTGGGAAGGGGACCCAAGCCCTCCTCCCAAGGAGCTTCCTTCTCCCTATACTCACACCAGGCCCTAAGCAGGGCAGACTGTGAACAACAGTATAGTAGGATTAAGTATAAAATATACTAACCACCCTTATTGAGCAATTGCTATATATCTGACTTTCTTCCAAGTCTTTTGATTAGAACACTTTGCTTAACAAAGAGAGAAAAATGGAGGAAGAGATAATTCCCACTCATTATTCCACTGGTTGTTTCATTTGGATAGTAAACAGTCCCAGACCATTCACTCTTTTCCAAACTCTGTGCTAAGCACTGAGGACATACAAGTGAATAAGGCGAGTCAACATTCCATAGAAAAATGTGATGTGAATCATAAAATGATGTGCAACGTTAAAAACTTGTGGCATATGATTGTGTTGTGAGGCTATGGGAAAGAAGGGTCTTTACTGAAGAGCTACTATGGCAGCTTTAGTTCCCATTTTCACAGGAATGGGAAGAGTAAAAATGGGTGTCAGGGAGGCTGGGTGCCCTGTTCAGTGATGAAGCATCATATGTGAGAGTCTTGTGTGGACCACCTGCCCAGAGCTGCCTGGGAGGCACACAGGGGAACCTGGAGGCTGAGAGAGGAGAGGGGGTGGTTGTAGGAAGGAGAAGATTCAAAATCCCCAAATGGTTGTGAGCAACACACATTCTGTCTCCATTGCCTGTCTTCCTCACTTCAGTTTCTCATGGCCTTTCTTCCTTTCCTCCTATTGCCAGCCACCCTCCTCTGCCACCGGCTTAAACTCTCTGAAGCTCAACTTCAATCATACTAATAATAGCTAATACTTATAAAGCCCGTCTTCTGTATACTGTTTTAAGCTCTTTATAAATGTATAAATGAATTTAATCTGCACAATCCTAAGAGGTAGGTACCATTATTATCCCCATATTACACATGCTATCACTGAGACCCAGAGATGAGACCCGTCTCAGGTCACAGAGAAGTAAAGGGAAGAGAGACAGAACCCCAGATAGTACGCTACACAACCTACACTTTAAGTGGCCAGGCCAGGCTCTGGGGCTTCTTGTGTTATCTACTAGTTTAAAAACATACCGTGGCTTGCTATCCATATCAGAAGTAAATCCAGACGTTCACTTGTGATTTGGCTGCAATTTCCAGTCCTTCGTCCCACTGTCCATAAAGTTCGTCACTTGTCAGGCAAACAGAATTACTTCACAAGCTTTTATGTACCCCTTGGCTTCCTGCCTCTTTACCTTTGCTTCTTTTTCCTTCTTCTAGAAGGTCACTTCCTTTACAACTCCAAATCTACCTACCCATATTCAATGACCAGCTTAAGTACCGCTTTCTCTATAAAAGCTTCTCGATTCCTGAGTTGAAAAATTGCTCTCCCTTCTCTGAACGCTCATGATACTTTTATTTATTTATTTGTTTATTTTTTGAGACAGGGTCTCCTCTGTCACCCAGGCTGGAGTGCAGTGGCGTGATCTTGGCTTACTGCAGCGTCAACCTCCTAGGTTCAAGAGATCTTCCCACCTCAGCTTCCCAAGTAGCTGGGACTACAAGCAACCACCACATCCAGCTAAATTTTGTATTTTTCATAGAGGGGTTTTGCCATGTTGTCCAGGCTGGTGTTGAACTCTCAAATTCAAGCCCTCTGCCTGCCTTGGCCTCCCAAAGTGTTGGGATTACAAGTGTAATCCCACTGTGCCTGGCTGTCATGACAATTTTAAATTTCCAATGTCTCTTGACCCCTTTATATACAAAGACTTGTGGTACCTTATAGTATAACTAAGGCAGTCATACTTTATTTCCATTTTAATTGGTAAGCTTTGTGAGGCCCTCTCCTCTGAGCTGCACCTCCCCTACCCTTAACACTTCCTTAACTGCCCACCGCTTCAATTCTTCCCCTGACTAACACTCTGGCCAGGACCCATGACACACTGAGCACTCAAGGATAAAAAACAGAGTGGCCAGATGTCCTGGCTTACCAAGGACTGTATTGTTTTACATCTGTGGGTTGGGTGTTATTATCAATAGTGGCCTCCTCACTTTCCAAATGTCACAGTGTAGAAGATAAATCCTTATTACCCAGGTAAAATGTCACTCTCTAGGCAGGGCAGTGTGGCATTGTGGTTAAGACCTGGGATTCTAGGATCAGACATCATGGGTTAGAAACCCAGCTCTGTCATTTGCTGGCTGTGTGGCCCTGAGCAAGTATGCCTGGAAACCCTCTTCTGTGAAGCAGGCATAACCGCAGTCCCCCACTCATCCATAGGTAACTGGGAGGACCAGATGAGTCAACCTTGTAGACTTGCCTGGGATGCACTAATAGTGCTCACCAACAGAAGGCCATACTCTTGGGTATCCACAGGTCCAGCTGTATCCTTACCAGGTGTTCACTGTCTTGGTTTATAAATCTGTTTTATAATAGCTGTGCTTAATAATGTAACCATGAAATTGAATTAAACATTACATAAAGTGATGGTAAGTGTGACAAGAGGAACTGTTGGTTCTTTGAACATTAAATTGAATGCTTTGGATTTGATAAAGGTGAGTCACTAAAAAATAGCTGTTGAATTACATGTGGGTAAAATTACTATAAAAGATTGAGAAACATAAACATCTCCAAAGTTTCTGCACTTAGATGTCTTAAAAATGACTTTAAGTTATTGCTGTAACTCATAGAAGCTGAAACTAGAAACTGTGGGTGTTTGCACAGGAAAGGAAAGGCAGAGCTCCTTTAGCACTTGTACACTGAAAGAAAAGATTCTGACCCAGCAGCAAAACAATAGTGAATAAATGCACATTTGTGTGTTTTAATTGAAATAAAACATGTAAGATCTATTTACATAACTTTTTTTAAAGCCTCACAACTTTAGTGGACTTCTTTTTTCAGCAACTGCTATCTCTTGTGTGGACCGTTGTAGATAAGAGGACAACTCTGAACATTTTTTGAATTAATGAGTAAACACATGCTTGGGATTAGAGGGTCACTGTAGAAAATGGTGTTGGCTCTGCTTTTCTTCTCTTGACCCTCACCTCTAAATGTCAAGCCTGCTTGCCAGGGATGCCTTGCACTCTCCATCTGAGAGTTTTTATTTCTGGCTGCAGAAATCACTCTGCTGACACGCAGGGCAAGTCAGGAGTGAGTGTAGGAGAGTTAATGCCATAGAAATCAGTCCCTCTGGTGACAGACAGGGACTTGCTAAGTAAATAACTTGGGTTCCTCACCCACCATTGAACATCTGTGAGGCAAGTTCTACGGTCTCCCAGAGTGCCCCAGGTGTCCACAGTGGTAACTTACTTGACAGCACAGCCTCTGCTGCTGCCTCTCCTCCATGCCGCAGCTCCTCACTCCCACAGTGATGTTTCCCAGGATCCCCTCCCAAATAAATGACTTGCTCCTGAATTCTTGTCCTAGAGTTTGCTTCTGGGGGACCCAAACAAAGACATAGCCCCAAACCTTAGGGCTTAGGATAATGTCTTTCACATAGAAGATGTACAATAAAAGATGTACAAATTTGATCAAACCGAAGAGCACAAATTTACTCAGAATACTTTAAAAAAATTACCTGATTTGAATGAGGTTGAAACAACGTATTAAGATTTTGAAGTCAATAAATGTTGCCACGTTAGTTGTTACCAGACCAGTTACCATAATAGTTTTTTTTTTTTTATTTACATCCAGATGTTTTCTCTTTTACCTGAAGTCTTTGAGCAATTTGAGCCATGGGAATTAAGCTTCAAATGCAGGCCCAACAAAGTCAGTAAGGTCTCCTTTATTTCCTGTCCTCTCTTATTCTGTCCAAAGAGAGGGGGCTGTTCTCCAGGGGTTCTGCATGGTTCTGCTTCTGCTTCTAGTTGGTTGAGAGGCAGTGCAATGGCTCCCAGGTTCTCTCAATGATGAACCCTGTGTCTGTGGGCCATGTAAGCAGCAGCAGCTGCCTAGGAAGTTATCCAGTGCTCCATCAAATCTCAACAACTGTCCTGGGATGGCTGTGCTGGCTGAGATTGCCCTCTGCAGCCAGCAGAAGCCCATACACACCTGTGGTTAATCCCCCAAAGCAGCAGTTCCGGTCTATGAAGGGCAGGCAACATCCGGGCTGGGCACGGAAAGGTGAACAAACACTACCAGTGCCCTGCCAATTGCCAGTCCCTTCATTCTGGTGTTTTTTTGGGGGTAAATTTGGTTCGTGAAATTAATTATTCAACAGGAGGTGACAGCCGGTGTATAGCAGCACTGTTGGAACAGAGAATAAAGAGGCACATTGGACACAGCAGCTGCACCTCCCAGACCCTGAAATTTAAGATCTTATAAATGATCTGTTAAAACTATAGTGACGATAAGCTTATGAATCATGATCTATATTAATCAGGGCTGCTGATATGGAAAGATTAATTGAAACGTGCAGTTCTACACAAATGATAAAGTGGTAACAATTTAATATCAGACAAGAAGAGTGAAGAAATTACACTCCAAGCTTCATGCATCATTACTATGGATATTAATATTTTACCCAGCGCAACAGCATCGGGAATCATAATGAAAATCCATAAGTGGTGCACAGACATGATTAAATACAACAGTCTTTAGGAGCTGTTTGGTGGCGGCAGTTGGGCCATATTTCACTCGGTGGCTGGTGATTCCAGTGATAGAGTCTAGACGAGGGTGATTAAAAATTGTTCCTCCTAAAGGCTGTTAACCTTTTACTACTAAAATGAATTTCTTTGATTTTTAAATTATGTTGTTCTCTTTGCTCTTTTCAAAACCAAATTTGATCCCAAACCTTGTCAGGATGCTGGGTCCTTGGCACAGTGACAGTCAAAGCAAAATTTCTCAGCCGTATCCCCTGCCTCAGGGTGTGGCCTTGACCAGGTCATGCAGAATGTTGGGTCATTTTCTGCCTTCAACCAGGGCTGGCTGGAAAGAGTGGATGATAAACTATGAGGGGCTCCTAGGGAGTTCCCAAAGACCAGAAGTTGATAAGGCTGACTTCCTTACCCAACCCTATGAGAGTAGAGATGGAAATGACTTATTTCGAGATCCTGGTCTCACTGGCTTAATTAATCCATGTATTCAATCACTCATTCAACCAATAAGGAAACAAGCTTGCACTCACACGTGGGAAATGCAAAAATCTGCCCCGATAAACACATGTTCCATGCTGAGAAGATTAAAACCTGAATCAGTGTGATGGCTTTGAAAAAGAAGCCAGAGAGAGTCAAGAACAGCATCTTTGCCAGATTGTTTCTTCCACCCTGTGAAATCTTAAATCCCATAAGTCAAGAGAGAGTCTCCTGACTCCTTTTGTCTTCAGCTAAAACAGGGAGTTTAGTGTATATTTGCAGTAGTAAAATTCATCTCCACATCATGTGGTAATAAGAAATGCAGCCTATTTCCTTAAGGACATTATATCCATTTCTTCAATATTCTGGTTTCTTAGGTCTCTAGAAGTGATCCTCAAATTTTAGCATGCACAAATATCAGCTAGAGAAGGAGGGGCTTATTTAAAATGTAGTTTTAAAGGGTCTCCAGGTTCTCCCTGGAGATTTCTGGGTATCTTTTTTCCTGAAGAGCTCTCTCCTTTCTGAAACTCTCTCCTGCAACTTCCAGCCACCTCAGTCTCCCTTAACTCCTATTTATCTTCTCAACTCTGTGAGACCATGTGCTTGGCTTGTATTTGCTGCCTTGTGGTCTGGAATGTGTTTTCAGGCAAAATGCTGGAGTATCCTAGAACTCATCTTCTCCGTTTTCCCTCTTTCACAAATCACAATTTTGGGCTGCTTGTTCTCTAATGTCTGCAAACAGTTGTTTCATATATTTTGCCTGTTTCTTAAAAGGCTTGTAGTAGAAGGGTAAATATGGTCACAATTACTTTCATATGGCTAGAGATGAAAGTTGTTACCATCACTTTTTACCTGAAATACTGCAATAATGTCTTGATTTTCATACCTTCCAACTTTTCTATCTCATGTTCTACCACTCTGTTTATTCACGAGGCTCAGCCACAACCAATGTCCTTCTGTCCTTTAACTATGCCAGTTATATCTCAAACATGGGGGCTTTGTGCTTGCTCTTCCTTCTGCGTGGAATGCTTCTCTTATTCAGATTTGCAGCTCAAGTGTCACTTCCTCTGAGAAGTCTACCTTGACCACCCAGCTAAAGTCAACATCCAATATCAAAGTTTACTATATTATATCTAGACCACTTCCTCATTGGCCTCATTGCTTTCTGATGTATTTGCTTGCATGCTTACTGTTTGTTATCTCCCGCTAGAATGAAAGTTCCATGAGTCAGAAACCACATATACTTTGTTTATCATATATCTTTAGCGCCTAGAACCATGTGAAAAATACTCAAAACTACTTATTGAGTGTTGAATGAATTAATTAATAAATGTGGAAAGACACCAAGAAAATTCAGGATGAATATTGTGACAGGGTTTGCGGGAGAACCTGTCACTAGAAGAGAGAAATCTTGCTCTGATAGGGAAATAAATTAATCTTACAATATTTGGACTCTGGTTTAGTCAGTTATTTAAGACTATCATAATCCTGTAAAAAACGGTTAAGAGCATGAATTTTGAAGTTTGGAGTATTTGAGTTTGGTTCTTGGCTCTGCTTTTAAGTAAGTGTATAATCTCGATAAGCCTCAGTTTATTCTTCTGTGGAGAATAATCCATTAGAGTTATTGTGAGAGAGTGTTTATAGAACTTGTGTTACAGTGCCTGGCTCTGTAGAATATGTGGTGCAGTACCAGACACAGACTTTAAAATAACTATGTTTAGTAGATATAAGAAAATAAGAAATAAGATTGATTTTTTTTTCACAGAGAACTGAAATCACACAAAACAGTACCAAATAAAAATTATAGAACTGAAAAAATATAACAATCAAGTTGAAGAACTCATTGAATAGGTTTTATATCAGATTCTGCATACTTAAGAGAGGAATCCACGGATGGGGAAATAGGTCAGAAGACAACAGCCCTAACGAAACATAGAGATACAAAATTATAGGATACACAGAAGAGATTATAAGAGATACAAATACAGGGAGAGGTTCTAACATACATGCCACTGGAGTCTGAGAAGATGAGGATCAAGATAATAGGTCAGCAGAAAGTAATGGAAGAGAACTTGTCAAAAACTAGTGAAAGACTTTGAGCCACAGATTTAAGGTGGCCTGCAAAGCCTGAACCAGGCAAAAAGAAATGTATGCCTAGGTGTATAGTAAAAATGCATAAAATCAAAAACAACTAAAAACACACAAGCTATCAGAGGAAAAAGAACAGGTTATTTTCCAAGGAACAAAAATTAGACTGACAGCTAACCACTTAATAGAAACAATTTAAACCAAAAGACAGTGAAATGACATCAAAGTGTGAAAGAAAAGACACGTCAACCTAGAATTCAATATCTAGCCAAAAAGTCTTTCAAGAATGAAAGGAAAATAAAGACATTTTCAAACAAATAAAATCTGATAATTTGTCACAGGGAGAGCTAGCAGTAAAGGTGCTCTTCAGGCAAAAAAAGAAAATTATTCTAGATGGAAGCATGGAAATAATGGAATAATGATGTGTAGTGAAAATGATGTAGGTAAATAGAAATGAACAATGACTATGTCAAATAATTATAATGTCTTATTAGGTTTAAAATATAGAGAACATTAACATGCATGACAATAATGCTATATATGTCAGGAAGGGTGTGCAAATGGAACTAAAGATTTCAAATGATTTTGCTTGTATTGCCTGCGTAGAGAGTAAAATACCAATTAATATTAGACACTTACAATGTCACTTAAGGATGCATGTGGTAATTTCTACTGTTATCATTACAATAGTAAAGCAGTCTATAATTTCCAAGATAATAGAGGCAGAAATTGAATAAAAACACTCAGAAGCTACTTTAAAACATAGAAAAGAAGAGAAAGAGGAAATAGCAGTTATGGTAAATTTGACGCAAATGTATCAGTAACTACATTCAAACCAAAAGGACTAAATGCTTGAGACCAGGAGTTTGAGACCAGCCTGGGCAAGAGTGAGACCCCATTTCTAAAAACAAAAATAATTAGCCAGGTGTGGTGGCGTGCTTGTAGTCCCACCTACTTGGGAAGCTGAGGCAGGAGGATTGCTTAAGCACTGGACGTTGAGGCTGCAGTGAGTTGTGATGCACCACTGTACTCCAGTCTGGGTGACAGAGAGATACATCCTTATAAATAAATACATATATAAATAATTATTCTTCAGCTTGAATAAAAAAATAAAACTCATCTACACTGTTAAAAAAGACACATGTAAAACACAAGGATAAAAAAGTTGAAGGTAAGAAGAAAGAAAACATCAGAATAAAGCTGATATAATAAAATGTTTAACTCATAATGAATATATAATAATGTTAAATTTTATGCACTTAATAATATAGAAGCAAAATACAATGCACAAATTTTATAGGACTATGGGAATTGGGCACATCCATGATCAAAATGAGTAATTATGACATATCTATGAATAATTCATTTTAATAAACAGGTCAAAAAAATCAGCAAAGTTATAGGGAATGAAAACATTCCCTATATGTTTCCCATCTATGGGTTAGATATTCTTTTTTTTTTTTTTTTTTTTTTGAGACGTAGTCTCGCTCTGTCGCCCAGGCTGGAGTGCAGTGGCCGGATCTCAGCTCACTGCAAGCTCCGCCTCCCGGGTTCACGCCATTCTCCTGCCTCAGCCTCCCGAGTAGCTGGGACTACAGGCGCCCGCCACCTCGCCCGGCTAGTTTTTTGTATTTTTTAGTAGAGACGGGGTTTCACCGTGTTAGCCAGGATGGTCTCGATCTCCTCACCTCGTGATCTGCCCATCTCGGCCTCCCAAAGTGCTGGGATTACAGGCTTGAGCCACTGCGCCGGGCCCTAGATATTCTTTTTTAAAATTTTATTTTCCCTGGTTCTTTAGTTTTATTTTTTCTAAAGTTTTTATTTTTGATTTTTCTGGGTACATAGTAGGTATATATGTTTATAGGATACATGGTATATTTTGATACAGGCATACAATGTATAATAATCACATCAAGGTAAATGGGGTATCCATCACTTCAAGCATTTATCATTTCTCAGTGTTACAAATTTAATCCTATTATACTGATTTAGTAATTTTAAAATGTACAATAAATTATTGTTGACTGTAGTCACCCTATTGTGCTATCAAATACTATACCTTATTCATTCATTCTTTCTCTTTTTGTACCCATTAAACATCCTCACTTTTTCTCTCCTTCCCCACTAACCTTCTCAGCCTCTGGTAACTATCATTCTACTCTCTATCTCAGTGAACTAGATTGTTTTAGTTTTTAGCTCCCACAAATGTGTGAGAACATGTGAAGTTTGTCTTCCTATGCCTGGCTTATTTCACTTAACATAGTGTCCTCCAGTTCCATCCATGTTGTTGCAAATCACAGGATCTCATTCCTTTTTATGAATGAATAGCACTCCATTATGTATGTGTACCACATTTTCTTCATCCATTCATTGATAGATACTTTGATTGATTCCAAATCTTGGCTGTTGTGAATAGTGCTGCAATAAAATGGGAGTGCAGATATCTTTTCAATATGCTAATTTCCATTCTCTTAAGTCTATACATAGCAGTGGGATTGCTAGATCATATGGTAGTTCCATTTTTAGTTTCTTGAGAAATATCCATACTGTTCTCCATTGTGGCTTTCCTAATTTACATTCTCACCAATAGTGTACAAGGGTTCCCTTTTCTCTACATCCTTGCTAGCATTTATTCTTGCCTGTCTTTTGGATAAAAACCATTTTAATTGGCGTGAGATGATACCACGTTGTAGTTTTGATTTGCATTTCTTTGATGATCAGTGATTTTGAGCAACTTTGTATGTATTTTGCCGTTTATATATCTTCTTTTGAGAAATGTCTATTCACATCTTTTCCCCATTTTTAAGTCACATTGTTAGATTTTTTTTTCCTATTGAATTGAGTTCCTCATATATTCTGGTTATTAATCTCTTGTCAGATGGATAGTTTGCAAATATTTTCTCCCATTCTGTGGGTTGTCCCTTCACTTTGTTGATTTCTTTGTTGTGCAGAAGCTTTTCAACTTGATGTGATTCCATTTGTCCATTATTGCTTTGGTGGTCTCTGCTTTTACTCAAGAAATACTTGCCCAGACCAATGTCCTGGAGAGTTTCCCCAACGTTTTTGTATAGTAGTTTCATAGTTTGAGGTCTTAGATCCATTTAAAATGGTCTTAGACCCTTTCTAAAAGTCTTTAATCCATTTTGATTTGATTTTTGTATATGGTGCAAGATAGGGGTCCAGTTTCTTTCTTCTGTATATGGATATCCAGTTTTCTTAGCACCATTTATTGAAGAGACTGTCCTTTCCCCAGTGAATATTCTTGGCATCTTTGTTGAAAATGAGTTCACTGTAGATATATGGATTTATTTTTGGGTTCTCTATTCTGTTCCATTGTTCTAGATGTCTGTTTGTATGCCAGTACCATGCTGTTTCATTTACTATAGCTCTGTATAATGTGATTCCTCCAGTTTTATTATTTTTGCTTAGGATAGGTTTGGCTATTCTGGGTCTTTTGTGATTCCATGTAAGTTTTATGATTTTTTTTCTATTTCTGTGAAGAATGTTACTGGTATTCTGACAGGGATTGCATTGAATCTGTAGATTGCTTTGGGTAGTATGGGCATCTTAACAATATTGATTCTTCCAATCATGAACATGAAACATCATTCCATTTTTTGTGTGTGTGTCCTCTTCAATTTCTGTCATCAATGTTTTATAGTTAATATTTATTGTACAGATTTTTCACTTCTTTGGTTAAGTTTATTCCTAGGTATTAAATTTTATTTGTAACTATTGTAAATGGGGTTTATTTCTTGATTTCTTTTTCAGATTGTTTGCTGTTGGTACATAGAAATGCTACTGATTTTTGTATGTTAATTTTGTATCCTGCAACTTTACTGAATGTGTTTATCAGTAGTAGTAGTTTTTTGGTGGAGTTTTTAGGTTTTTTCAAATATCAGATTATATCATCTGCAAACAAGGATAGTCTGGCTTCTTCTTTTCCAATTTGGATGCTCTTTATTTCTTTCTCTTGTCTGATTGCTATAGCTAGGATTTCCTGTATTACATTGAAAAGAAGTGGTGATAGTGAGCATCCTTGTCTTGTTTCAGATCTTAGAGGAGATGTTTTCAATTTTTCCCCATTTAGTATGATATTAACTGTGGGTCTGTCATATATGGCTTTTATTGTGTTGTGGTGTAGTCCTTTTATACCCAGTTTTTTGAGGATATTGATCATGAAGGGATGTTAAATTTTGTCAAATGCTTTCTTCAGCATTATTTAAAATGATCATATGGTTTTTGTCCCTCATTCTGCTAATATGATGTATCACATTGATTGATTTGCATATGTTGAACTATCCTTACACCCTAGGGATAAATCCCACTTGGTCATGATGAATGATCATTTTACCGTGTTGTTGAATTCAATTTGATGGTATTTTTTATTTTTGTATCAATGTTCATCAGAGATATTGGTCTGTAGTTTTCTGTTTTTGATATGTCTTTGGCTGGTTTTTGTATTACTGGCCTCATAGAATGAGTTGGGAAGTATTCCTTCCTCCTGTATTTTTCCGAATAGTTTGAGCAGAATTGGTATTAGTTCTTCTTTAAATGTTTGGTAAATTTCAGCAGTGAAACCATAGGGTCCTGGGCTTTTCTTTGCAGGGAGACTTTAATTATGGTTTTGATCTCATTGCTTGTTATTGATTTATTCAGGTCTTGGATTTCTTCATGGCTCAATCTTTGTAAATTGTGTGTGTGTAGGAATTTATCCATGACTTCTAGGTTTTCCGACTTATTGGCATATAATTGTTCATAATAGTCTTTAATGATCCTTTGAATTTTGACAATATCAGTTAAATGTTTCCTTTTTCATCTCTGATTTTTTTTTTTTTAAATTTGGGTCTTCTCTCTTAGTCCAGCTAAAGGTTGGTCAGTTTTGTTTATCTTTTAAAAAACCAACTTTTCATTTTCTTGATATTTTCTATTTTTTGGCTTCAATTTCATTTATTTCTGCTCTGATCTTTATTATTTCTTTTCTTCTGCTAATTTTGGGTTTGGTTTGCTCTTGCTTTTCTAGTTTTTAAAGATGCATCGTTAGGTTGTTTATATTTGACGTTTTTGTACTTTACTGATATAGGTACTTATTGCTATCAACATTTCTCTTAGCTCTGCTTTTATTGCTTTCCATAGATTTTGTTATGTTTTTTGTCCATTTTTATTTATTTCAAGACATTTAAAAATTTCCTTCTTAATTGCTTCATTGACCCACTGGTCATTCAGAAACATACAGTTTAATTTCCATGTGGTTGTATAGTTTCCAATGTTGTTCTTATTATTGATTTCTACTTATTCCATTGAGGTCAGAGAAGGTACTTAATAAAATTCTATTTAAAAATTTTTTTAAAATTCTTGTTTTGTGGCTTAACATGTGGTCTATCCTTGAGAATGATCCATGTGCTGAGGAGAAGAATGTGTATCCTGCAGCCATTGTATGAAATGTTCTGTAAATATCTATTAGGTCCATTTGTTATATAATGCAGATTAAGTCTGATGTTTCCTTGTTAATTTTCTCTCTTGATGATCTGTTCAATGCTGAAAATGGAGTGTTGGTAACTCCAGCTATTATTCTTTTGGGGTATATCTCTCTCTTTAGTGCTAATATTTGCTTTATATATGTGGGTGCTCCAGTGTTGGGTGCATATATATTTACTATTGTTATAACCTTTTGCTCAATTGATCCTTTTATTATTATATGCTGACTTTCTTTGTCTGCTTTTATGGTTTTCGTCTTGAAAACTTTTTTTCTCTAATATAAGTTTAACTACTCTTGCTGTTCTGCAGTTTCCATTTGCATGGAATATTTTTTCCATTTCCATATTATCAGTTTGTTTGTGTCTTTATAGGTGAAGTGTAGCTTCTTGTAGGCAGTAGATTATTGTTTTTTAAAAATCCATTCAGCCACTCTATGTCTTTTCGTTGGAGAATTTATTCCATTTACATTCAGTATTATTGTTGATAAGTAAGGGCCCATTACTGCCATGTTTATGTGTTTTTTGGTTGTTTTGTGGTCTTCTCTTTTTTCTTTCCTTTCTGTCTTCCTTTTTATGAAAGTGATTTTCTCTGGTGGTATGTTTTAATTTTGTACTTTCTTTGTGTGTGTATCTGTTGTAGGTTTTTAAATTTGAGGTTACCATGAGGCTTGCACAAATATCTTATAACCTATTATTTTAAACTGATGAAAACTTTGATTGCAAAAACAAACAAGCAGGAAAAACTAATTAATAAGGACTCCATGCATTAACTTCATCCTCCTGCTTTTTAACTTTTTCTGTTTCTATTTATATCTTATTTTATTGTCTATGTCTTAAAAAATTGTTGTAACAATTATTTTTGATAGGTTCATCTTTTAGTCTTCCTTACAGAATAAAATTAGTGTTACAATATCCTGTATTTGTCTGTGTACTTACCATTACCAGTGAGTTTTGTACATTCAGATGATTTTTAATTGCTTGTTAATGTCTTTTTCTTTCATATTGTAGAACTCTATTTACCATTTCTTATAAGAGAGGTCTGATGTTAATGAAATCTCAGCTATTGTTGGTCTGGGATAGTCTTTATTTCTCCTTAATATTTGAAGGATATTTCTCAGGATATAATATTTTTTGATAAAAGACTTTTTTTTTTCTTCAGCACTTTAAATATGTCATGCCACTCTCTCCTGGCCTGTAAGGTTTCCACTGAAAAGTCTGCTGCAAGACATACTGGAGCTTCATTGTATGTTATTTGTTTCTTTTTTCTTGCTGCTTTTAGTATCCTTTCTTTATTCTTGATCTTTGGGAGTTTGATTATTAAATGCCTTGAGGTAGTTTTGTTTGAGTTAAATCTCCTTAATGTTTTATAACCTTCTTGTACTTGAATGTTGATGTCTTTTTTTTAGGTTTGGAAAGTCCTCTATTATTATCTCTTTAAATAAACTTTCCACCACATCTCTTTCTCTGTCTCTTTAAGGACAATAACTCTTAGATTTGCCCTTTTGTGGGTATTTTGTATATCCTGTAGGTGTGCTCATTATTTTTTATTTCTTTTCTTTTTGTTTCCTCTGACTGTGTATTTTTAAATAGTTTGCCTTTAAGCTCCCTTATTATTTCCTCTGCCTGATCAATTCTACTGTCATGAGACTCTGATACATTCTTCAGTTTTTGATTGAATTTTTTAGCTCCAGCATTTCTACTTGGTTGTTAAAAATTATTTTAATGTCTTTGTTCAATTTATCTTATAGGATTCTGAGTTATTTCTCTGCATTATCTTGAATTTTGTTTAATTTTCCTCAACACAGCTATTTTGTTTTTTTTTTTATTTTTCTTTTTAATTTATTTTTTTTATGCACATGCAATTCCATAATCTGTATCAAAACAGCTATTTTGAATTCTTTGTCTGAAAAGTCACGTATCTCTGTCACTCTGGGACAGAGTGGGATTGATCATTGGTGCTTTATTTAGTTTGTTTGGTGAGGTCATATTTTCCTGGATGCTCTTGAGGCTTGTGGATGTTTGTCAATGTCTAGGCATAGAAGAGTTAGGTATTTATTCTAATGTTTGCAGTCTGGGTTTGTTTGTACCCACCCTTCATGAGAAGGCTTTCTAGGTATTCAAAGGGAATTAGTATTATGATATAGATCTTTAATCACTAGAGCTGTACTGCATTGGGGGCATCCTCAGCCTACTAATACTGTTACTTTTGCAGACTTGTAGAGGTACCACCTTGGTGGTCTTGGGTAAGATCTAGGAGAATTCCCTGGATTACTAGGCATAGTCTCTTATTCTCTTACATTACTTACTCCCAAAGAAATGGAATTTTTGTCTTCATGCAGAGCTGTCTGGATTTGGAGGAGGGATGATGCAAAAACTTCCATGGCTACCACTATTGGGACTGTGCTGAATCACACCTGAAGCTGGCACAATACTGAGTCTCACCTGAAGCCAGCACAGTACTGTGTCTCACCCAAGGCCTGTGGTGACTATTGCTTGGCTACCACTTACGTTTATTCAGGACTCACAGACTCTTTAGTCAGTAAGTGACTGACTAAAGCAAAGGCCTGCCAAGCCTGTTTCTTTCCTTTTAGAGCAACAGGTTCCCTTCTGGCCCAGGATGGGTCTAGAAATGCCATCCAGGAACTGAGTCCTAGAATTGACTGCTTTAGGAATAGGAATATGCATGGTGCTTTGTTTTACTGTGGTTGATCTGGCAAGCCAAGTTGCAAGATAAAGTCCTCTTTCCTTTTTCTTCTCCTTTTCTCAATCAGGAAGGAGTCTCTCCCTGTGGCCACCACTACCCCAGGCCCATGGTGACTATTTCCTGGATACTGCTTATGTTTATTCCAGGAGTGCAAAGCTGGTTTAAAATCTGAAAATCAATTAATTCAATACACCATATTAATACAATAAAAAACAAAAAACACAAGATAATAAAATTGATGCAGAATGAACATTGGCAAAATTCATCAAGCTTTTATGATTAAAAAACACTCAACAAACTAGGAGTATGAGTGTATTTCCTCAACCAGGTAAAGGGAATCTATGAAAAATCCACAGCTAACATTATATTTAAAGATGAAAGGCTGAATGTTTTCCTCCTATGATCAGGAAGGAGACAATGATGTCCATTCTCACTACTTATGTTCATCATTGTGCTGGAGAAACGTTTTAGTAAGTGCAATAAAAAGAAGGAGGCAAGAGAAAGAAATAGAAGTCTTCTAGATTGGAACAAAAGAAATAAAGTTACCTCTATTTCCAGATGACATGATATTGTATGTAGAAAATCCTGAGGTATCTTTAAAAAAACAGAACTAATATATGAGTTTAACAAATTTGCAAGATCCAAGATCAGTATACATAAATTAACTCTATTCCTATGTAATAGAAATGAGCAAACAAGAAATAAAATGAAGAAAACAATTTTATTTATAATAGCGTGAAAAGAATAAAATAGGAATAAACTTAACAAAAGAAGTAAAACTTATACTACGAAAATGATAAAACATTGTTAACATAAAACATATCCCATTTTAGTGGATTAGAGGACTTAATTTTTTTCAGCTTGTAAAAAATATTTAATGATGTGTTCCCCCCAAAAATTGGCAATATTGAAATGTGAGTGAAGTAGATTACAAAACAAATTAACTTCAACTTGTGGATATAATAAAAGGATATATGAATAGAGAAAAGACTCTAAGAATAAACATTATCAATATAACTGTAGTAATTTCTGAGAGCTTCTACTGTGGTTGATTTTAATGATTATTTATAATTTTCAGTGTTTTCAAATTGCATGTGATGAGTATGTACATACTGTGAAATCAAAGAGGAATAACGCGACTTTAAAAGCTATTCATAAATGTTGAATTTGCGCTAAATTTGTCCTTTTAATTTGAAAATTCTTAGCAGTAATAAAATGTTCACTTTACTTGTCCAAGTGTAAAATTTAGCATTGTCTTTATTCTTCCAATATCTGAAGGTTATCCTTATTTAAATAACGCATGTAAACTCTCACTAAAAAGACAAGTGAAAAAATAAAAAGTATCCATATGCATAAACACTGAATTGCACAGCAAATTTATTTATTACTTTTTTACATCTTTATTCTTCACCATACTGCAAAGTCAGACTTATTCAAGGAAGGCTTAAATGCTTTAAAATATCAAATAAAATATTGCCTTCTGGAATTGCTCAAATTAATTGCAAACTTCCTTTAATATAACAATATGATATCAATTTTTTCTAATCTTTTAATAGAGTAGATTTGGGAGATTTCACTTCTACATTCCATGTGATTGAGGATAATGTTTTCATATTCTTTATTATTGTGAACAGATTTTCAAAATTTCTTAAAATAGAAGCTCAAACGAAAGTGCAATCTTTAAATAAAATTTAAAGGTATTTTTGCAATGATAAAATCTATTATTTTCTTGTGGGTTAAAACTAAAGCCACATTATTAGTACTAGCTGTGCTAGATCCTCAAGGATCTAGAACTAGAAATACCATTTGACCCAGCCATTCCATTACTGGGTATATACTCAAAGGATTATAAATCATGCTGCTAGAAAGACACATGCACATGTATGTTTATTGCAGCACAATTCACCATAGCAAAGACTTGGAAACCCAAATGTCCATCAGTGACAGAGTGGATTAAGAAAATGTGGTACATATACACCATGGAATACTATGCAGCCTTAAAAAAGGATGAGTTCGTGTCCCTTGTAGGGACATGGATGAAGCTGGAAATCATCATTCTCAGCAAACTATCACAAGAACAGAAAACCAAACACCGCATGTTCTCACTCATAGGTGGGAATTGAACAATGAGATCACTTGGACACAGGAAGGGGAACATCACACACCGGGGCCTATTGTGGGGAGAGGGGAGGGGGAAGGGGGAAGGGGGGAGGGATAGCATTAGGAGATATACTTAATGTAAATGACGAGTTAATGGGTGCAGCACACCAACATGGCACATGTATACATATGTAACAAACCTGCACTTTGTGCATATGTACCCTAGAACTTAAAGTATATATATAAAAAAAGAGTGCTTTCAAAACCGTAATCATTTTCTCTACCAATAAAATGTGGTCTTAATATTTTTAAAATGCTTATCTACCCCTGAACTGATATACAAATTTGATACAGTACCTATTAAAATCCCAGTTGGCTTCTTTGTAGAAATGCACAAGCAGATTCTAAAATTTATATGAAAATTTGTGGGACTCAGAGTAGCCAGGAAAATAATTGACAAAGAACAAAGTTGGAAGATTCATATTTCCTGGTTTCAAAACTCACTACAAAGTTACAGTAATCAAGACAATGTAGGATTGGCATAAGAAAAGACATACAAGTAAATGGAATGGAACTGAGAAGCCAGAAAGCAAAAACATGAATCTATGGTTGACTGATTTTCAGCAAGTGTGCTGAGACAATTCAATGGGGAAAAGAATAGTCTTTCAACAAGTGCTGGTGGGACGTATCCACATGCAAAAGAATGAAGCTGGACCACTACCTCACACCATGTACAAAAGTTAACTAAAAGTGAATCAAAGACTTATATGTCAGAGCAGAGAGTTTTGTAACTCTTAGAAGAAATCATAGGTGTAAATCTTTGTGACTTTGATTGAGGTAATACTTCCTTAGATATAACAGCAAAAGCATAAGAAACCAAGGTCATATAGATTAATTGGATTTTAGCAGAATTAAAAACTTTTGTACTTCAAAGGACATTATCACATAAATGAAGATAAACCACAAAATTGGAGAAGATATTTGCAGTTCATACATCTGAAGAGTCTACTATCCAGAATATATAAAAATGTACTGCAATTCAATAAAAAGGTAAATAATTACAAATGAACAAAGTATTTGAATAGACAGCTTTCCAAACAAGATATACAAATGGCCAATTATATGAGAAATTTTCAATATCATTAGCCACCAGAGAATTGCTAATTTCAATTCATACTCACTAAAATGGCTATAGTAAAGAAGACACATAATAACAAGTGTTAGAAAAATTGGAACCCTCTTACACTGCTGGTGGGAATGCAAAATGGTGCAGCTGCATTGGGAAGCAATCTGGCAGTTCTTCAAATGACTAAACATGGAATGAGCAAATGATCTGGTAATTCCACCACTAAGGATATACTTCCAAGAAATGAGAACACATGTCCACACAAAAGCTTATGCATGAATGTCCATGGTGGCATTATTAATAATATCCCCAAATTTGAAACATCCCAAATGCCAATCAACTGATGAATAAGTAAAATGTGATATAACCATAAAATGAAATAGTATTTAGTGATAAAAAGAAATTAAATACTAGTGAGCCTTGACAACATTATGCTAACTGAAAGAGGCCAGTCACAAAGGACCATGTTATACAATTCTATTTATATGAAGTGTCCAGAATAGGCAAAGCTATAGATACAGAAGATAGTAGTAGTAGACTGTGTATTAGTAATATCCTAGGCCTACGCAGGATTGGGAGATGGGAGGGCATGATAGTTAAAGTGAATGGAGTTTTTTTCCTGAAGTAATACAAATGTTCTTAAATTGATCGTGGTGATGGATGTAAAACTCAATTAATCCACCAAAAGTCATTAAACTGTACACTTTAAATGGGCAAATTATGTAATATTTGAGTGATCTGTGTTATATTGGATGAGTTATGGTGGCTTGTACTTTTTGAGGAATTGGTCCATTTCATCTAAGTTGTCAATTTCGTAGGTGAAGAGTTATTAATTAATAATATCCCCTTATAACCCCTTGATGTTTGCAGGGTCCCCAGTTTCAATTTTGAGATTAGTAATTTATGTCATCACTCTTCTTTTTCTTTAGCAGTCTTGCTAAGGCTTATGAATTTTACCAGTCTTTTAAAAGATCCAACTTTTGCTTTCATTGATTTTTCTACTGCTTTCCTGTTTTTGGTTTTATTAATTTCTACTCTTATATGTGTTATTTCTTCTTTTACTTGCTTTGTGTTTAATTGCTCTTAGATTTTTAGTTCCTTGAGATGGAAGCATCAGTTACCTATTTGAAACTCTTCCTGATTTCCAACGTATGCATTTAGTGCTGTAAATTTCCCTTTCAGCACTGCTTTTGCTGTATCCCACAAATATGGAAAATTTGTATTTCATTTTCATTGAGTTCAATGTATTCTTCTTGAGATGTCTGCTTTGATGCATGAATTGTATTGTGGCCAAGGATATAATCTATCTTAGTTTATATTTTGTATGCACTTAAAAAGAATGTGTATTTTGTTCTTGTTGGGTCTTTTTGACACTTGCTTGTTTTATAAATTTCAATTAGATTCTGTTGGTTTTTACTATTATTGAGCTATTTAATAGTCTTGTTAAATTTTTGTACAGAGATTCTATCAATTGCTAATAGAGGGGTTTTACCTTCTTCAAATATAATTGTGAATTAGTTTATTTCTTTTTTAATATTTATCAGGTTTTACTTTACATGTTTTGGCTCTATTTTTTGGTGCATATAGATTTAGGATTGCTGTCTTTTTGTTGGATGACTCTTTTATTCTTATATATTGTCCCTTTCTATCTCTAGTAATTTTATTTGTTCTGAGATTTTTTTTATCTGAAATTAATTTAGCCTCTTTTATTTTTCTTTCATTAATGTTTTCATGACATATCTTTATCCTTTTACCTTAACCTGTCTATATCATATTTGAAGTTAGTTTCTTGTAGATAATATACTTGTGGATCATGTTTTTACTACATTCTGATAATCTCTGTCTTTTAGTTTTAATGTGATGGTATTTAAACCATTTACATTTAATGTAATTATTGGTAAGTTAGGTTATGAGTCTGCTGTTTTATTTTTGTTGTGTGTTGGTTCTCTCTCTTCTTTGCTACTCTGTTTTCTTTTTCCTGCCTTCCATGGGTTATCTAAACATTTTTTTTAAAAATTCCATGTTAATTTATTAATAGTGTCCTTGAATGTGTCTCTTTGTATAGTTTCTTTGTTTTTCCATAGGATATCTATATAATTATCTCTTATTGTGGTCTACACATGTAGTCATTTTACCCGTTCAAGCAATATATAATAATGTATCATATTTTAAACCTATTTACACTTTACAGCCTATTACTCTTTATTTTTATTTTATTATACTTTAAGTTCTGGGATACATGTGCAAAACATGCAGGTTTGTTACATAGGTATACATGTGCCATGGTGGTTTCCTGCACCCATCAACCCGTCATCTACATTAGGTATTTCTCGTAATGCCATCCCTCCCTTGCCCATTTGTATGTGATGTTTCCCTCCCTGTGCTCATTTGTTCTGATTGTTCAACTCCCCCCTAGGAGTGAGAACATATGGAGTTTGGTTTTTTGTTCCTGTGTTAGTTTGCTGAGAATGATGGTTTCCAGTTTCATCCATGTCCCTGCAAAGGACATGAACTCACTCTTTATTATGGCTGCATCGTATTCCATGGTGTACATGTGCCACATTTTCTTTATCCAGTATATCATGGATGAGCATTTGTGTTGGTCCCAAGTCTTTGCTATTGTGAATAGTGCTGCAATAAACATATGTGTGCATATTTTTATAGTAGAATGATTTATAATCTTTTGGGTATATACCCAGTAATGGGATTGCTGGGTGAAATGGTATTTCTAGATCCTTGAGGAATCATCACACTGTCATCCACAATGGTTGAACTAATTTACACTCTCACCAACAGTGTAAAAGTGTTTCTATTTCTCCACATCCTCTCCAGCATCTATTGTTTCCTGACTTTTTAATGATCTCCATTCTAACTGGCATGAGATGGTATCTCATTGTGGTTTTGATTTGTATTTCTCTAATGACCAGTGATGATGAGCTTGTTTTCTTCATATGTTTGTTGGCTGCATAACTGTCTTCTTTTCAGAAGTGTCTGTTTGTATCCTTTGCCCACTTTTTGATGGGGTTGTTTGTTTTTTTTCTTGTAAATTTGTTTAAGTTCCTTGTGGATTCAGAATATTAATTAGCCCTTTGTCAGATGGATAGATGGCAAAAATTTTTTCTCATTCTGTAAATTGCCTGTTCACTCTGATGATCATTTCTTTCACTGTTCAGAAGTTCTTTAGTTTAATAGGTTCTGTTTGTCAATTTTGGCTTTTTTTTGCAATTGCTTTTGGTGTTTTAGTCATGAAGTCTTTGCTCTTGCCTATGTCCTGAATAGTATTGCCTAGGTTTTCTTCTAGGGTTTTTATGGTTTCAGGTCTTATGTTTAAGACTTTAATCCATCTTGAGTTAATTTTTGTATAAAGTGTAAGGAAGGAGTCCAGTTTCAGTGTTCTGCATATGGCTAGCCAGTTTTCCCAAAACCATTTTTTAAATAGGGAATCCTTTCCCCATAGATTGTTTTTGTCAGGTTTGTCAAAGATCAGATGGTCGTAGATATGTGGCATTATTTCTGAGGCCCCCTGTTCTGCTCCATAGGTCTATATATCTGTTTTGGTACCAGTACTATGCTGTTTTGGTTACTGTAGCCTTGTAGTATAGTTTGAAGTCAGGTAGCGTGATGTCTCCAGCTTTGTTCTTTTTGCTTAGGATTGTCTTGGTTATACGGGCTCTTTTTCAGTTCCATATGAAATTTAAAGCAGATTTTTCTAATTCTGTGAAGAAAGTCAATGGTAGCCTGATGGGGATAGCATTGAATCTATAAATTACCTTGGGCAGTATGGCCATTTTCACCATATTGATTCTTCATATCCATGAGCATGGAATGTTCTCCATTTGTTTCTGTCCTCTCTTATTTCCTTGAGCAGTGGTTTGCAGTTCTCCATGAAGAGGTCCTTCACATCCCTTGTAAGTTGTATTCCTAGGTATTTTATTCTGTTTTTAGCAATTGTGAATGAGAGTTCATGCATAATTTGGCTCTCTGTTTGCCTATTATTTGTGTATAGTAATGCCTGTGATTTTTGCACATTGATTTTGTATCCTGAGACTTTGCCAAATTTGCTTATTGACTGAAGTTTTTGGGCTGAGACAATGGGGTTTTCTAAATCTACAATCATGTCATCTAAAAACAGAGACAATTTGACTTCCTCTCTTCCTATTTGAATATGCTTTATATCTTTTTCTTGCCTGATTGCCCTCCAACAGAACCTCCAACAGTATGTTGAATAGGAGTGGTAAGAGAAGGCATCCTTGTCTTGTGCCGGTTCTCAAAGGCAATGCTTGCAGTTTTTGCCCATTCAGTATGATATTGACTGCGGGTTTGTCAAAAATACCATTTATTATTTTGAGACACGTTCCATTAATACCTAGTTTATTGAGTGTTTTTGGCATGAAGGAGTGTTGAATTTTGAGGATGGCCTTTTCTTCATCTGTTGAGATAATCATGTGGTTTTTGTCATTGGTTCTGTTTATGTGATGGATTATGCTTATTGGTTTGCATATGTTGAACCAGCCTTGCATCTCAGGGATGAAGCCGAATTGATCATGGTGGATAAGCTTTTTGATGTGCTGCTGGATTTGGTTTGCCAGTATTTTATTGAGGATTTTCACATCAATGTTCATCAGAAAAAATGATTTCTTTTTTTGTTGTGTCTCTGCCAGGTTTCGGGGTCAGGATGATGCTGGCCTCATAAAATGAGTTAGGAAGGAGTCCCTCTTTTTCTATTATTTGGAATAGTTTCAGAAGGAATGGTACCAGCTCCTCTTTGTACTTCTGGTGGAATTTGGCCATGAGTTCATCTGGTCCTGGAGTTTTTTTGGTTGGTAGGCTATTAATTACTGCCTCAATTTCAGAATGTGTTATTGGTCTATTCAAGGATTCTATTTCTTCCTGGTTTAGTCTTGGGAGGGTGTATGTGTCCAGGAATTTATCCATTTCTTCTAGATGTTCTAGCTTATTTGCATAGAGGTATTTATAGTATTCTCTGATGATAGTTTGTATTTCTGTGGGATCAGCAGTAATATCCCTTTTATCAGTTTTGATTGTGTCTGTTTGATTCTTCTCTCTTTTCTTCTTTGTTAGTCTGGATAGCAGTCTATCTAATTAGATGGTCTAACAAAACTCTGTTCAGTTTTGTTCCTTCTTTTAAAAAAACCAGCTCCTGTATTCACTGATTTTTTAAAGGGTTTTTCGTGTCTCTATCTCCTTCAGTTCTGCTCTGATCTTAGTTATTTCTTGTCTTCTGCTAGCTTTTTAATTTGTTTGCTCTTGCTTCTCTAGTTCTTTTAATTGTGATGTTAGGGTATCAATTTTAGATCTTTCCCACTTTCTCATGTGGACATTTAGTGTTAAAAATTTTCCTCTAAACACTGCTTTAACTGTGTCTGAAAGAACTTATTTATTTCTGCCTTAATTTTGTTATTTACCCAGTAGTCATTTAGGAGCGGGGTTGTTCAGTTTCCACATAGTTGTGCAGTTTTGAGTGAGTTTCTTAATCCTGAGTTCTAATTTGATTGCACTGTGGTCTGAGAGATTGTTTGTTACGGTTTCCGTTCTTTTGCATTTGCTGAGGAGTGTTTTACTTCCAATTATGTGGTCAATTTTAGAATAAGTACTATCAGGTGCTGTGAAGAATGTATATTCTGTTTATTTGGGTTGGAGTGTTCTGTAGATGTCTATTAGTTCTGCTTGATCCAGAGCTGAGTTCAAGTCCTGAATATCCTTGTTAATTTTTTATCTCCTTGGTCTGTCTAATATTGACAGTGGAGTGTTAAAGTCTCCCACTATTACTGTGTGAGAGTCTACGTCTCTTTGTAGGCCTCTAAGAACTTGCTCTATAAATCTGGGTCCTCCAGTATTGGGTGCACATATATTTAGGAGAGTTAGCGCTTCTTGTTGCATTGATCCCTTTACCGTTATGTAATGCCCTTCTTTGTCTTTTTTGATCTTCGTTGGTTTAAAGTCTGTTGTATCAGAGACTAGGATTGCAACCCCTGCTCTTCTTTTTGCTTTCCATTTGCTTGGTAAATATTCCTCCATGCCTTTATTTTGAACCTATGTGTGTCTTTGCACATGAGATGGATCTCCTAAATACAGCACACCAATGCGTCTTGACTCCATCTAATTTGTTATTCTGTGTCTTTTAACTGGGGCATTTAGCCCATTTATATTTAAGATTAATATTGTTATGTATGAATTTGATCCTGTCATTAAGACGTTAGCTGGTTATTTTGCCTGTTAGTTGATCAGTCTCTTCATAGTGTTGATGGTCTTTACAATTTGGTATGTTTTTACAGTGGCTGGTATTGGCTTTTCCTCTCCATATTTAGTGCTTCCTTCAGGAGCTCTTGTAATGCAGGCTTGGTGGTGACAAAATCCCACAGGATTTGCTTGTATGTAAAGATTTTATTTTTCCTTCACTTATGAAGCTTAGTTTGGCTGGATATGAAATTCTGGGTTGCAAATTGATTTCTTTAAGAATGTTGAATATTGGCCTTCACTCTCTTCTGACTTGTAGGGTTTCTGCAGAGAGATCTGCTGTTAGTCTGATGGACTTCCCTTTGTGGGTAACCTGACCTTTCTCTCAGGCTACCCTTAACATTTTTTCCTTCATTTCAACCTTGGTGAATCTGATCGTTATGTGTCTTGGAGTTGCTCTTCTAGAGGAGTATCTTTGTGGTGTACTCTGTATTACCTGAATTTGAATGTTGGCCTATCTTGTTTGGTTGGGGAAGTTCTGCTGGATAATGTCCTGAAGAGTGCTTTTCTACTTGGTTCCATTCTCCCTGTCACTTTCAAGTACACCAATTGAACATAGGTTTGGTTGTTTCTCATAGTACCATATTTCTTGGAGTCTTTGTTCGTTTATTTTCATTTTTTTCTCTAATCTTGTCTTCTTGCTTTATTTCATTATGTTGATCTTCAATCTCTGATATTGTTTCTCCCACTTGATCGATTCAGCTATTGATACTTGTGTATGCTTCATGAAGTTTGTGTGCTGTGTTTTTCAATTCCATCAGGTCGTTTATGTTCTTCTCTAAACTGGTTATTGTAGTTTACAATTCCTTTAACCTTTTTTCAAGGTTCTTAGCTTCCTTGCATTGAGTTAGAACATGTTCCTTTAGCTCAGAGGAGTTTGTTATTACCCACGTTCTGAAGCCTAGTTCTGTCAATTCATCAAACTCATTCTCCATCCAGTTTTGTTCACTTGCTGGTGAGGAGTTGTGATTCTTTGGAGGAGAAGAGTCATTCTGGTTTTTTGAATTTTCAGGTTTTTTGTGTTTCTTTTTCCTCATCTTCATGGATTTATCTTCCTTTGGTCTTTGATGTTGGTGACCTTTGTATGGGGTTTTTCCGTGGGTGTCCTTCTTGTTGATGTTGATGCTATTGCTTTTTGTGTGTTAGTTTTCCTTCTAACTGTTGGGCCTCTCTTCTACAGGTCTGCTGGAGTTTGCTGGAGGTCCACTACAGACCGTTTGCCTGGGTATCACCAGTGGAGGCTACAGAACAGTAAAGATTTCTGCCTGCCTCTTTCTCTGGAAGCTTCATCCCAGAGGGGCAGCTGCCAGATGCCAGCTGTCGCTCTCCTGTATGAGGTGTCTGTTGACCTCTGCTGGGAGGTGTCTTTCCATCAGGAGGCACGGGGGTTAGGGACCCACTTGAGGAGGCAGTCTGTCCCTTAGCAGAGCTTGAGCACTGTGCTGAGAGATCTGCTGCCTTCTTCAGAGCCAGCAGGCAGGAATGATTAAGTCTGCTGAAGCTGCGCCCACAGCCGCCTTTTCCCCCAGGTGCTGTGTCCCAGGGAATTGGGAGTTTTATCTATAAGTCCCTGACTGGGGTTGCTGCCTTTCTTTCAGAGATGCCCTGCCTAGAGAGAAGGAATCTAGAAAGGCATTCTGTCTACAGTGGCTTTGTGATGCTGGGGAGGTCTCTGCCCAGTGGAAAATTCCAGGCTGTGACTTTGTTTACACTGTGAGGGGAAAATCACCTACTGTGCTGGCAGCCAGAATTTTAAGCCAGTGGATCTTAGTTTGTTGGGCTCTGTTCAGGTGGGTTCTGCTGAGCAAGACCACTTGGCTCCCTGGCTTCAGCCCCCTTTCCAGGGGAGTGAACAGTTCTGTCTCACTTATATTCCAGGCGCCACTGGGGTACAATAAAAACAAAAAACAAAACAAAAAATAAAAAACAAAAAAAAAAAACCTTCTGAAGCTAGCTCTGTGTCTGCCCAAACGTCTGCCCAGTTTTGTGCTTGAAACCCAGGGACCCAGTGGTGTAGGCCCCCAAGGGAGTATCCTGGTCTGCGGGTTGTGAAGACGGTGGGAAAAACATAGTATCTGGGCCAGATAGCACCCTTCCTCATGGCACAGTCCCTCATGGCTTCCCTTGGCTAGGGGAGGGAGTTCCCCGACCCTTTGCACTTCCCGGGTGAGGCAACGCCTCACCTTGCCTCTGCTTGCCCTCCATGGGCTGCACCCACCGTCTAACCAGTCCCAATGAGATGAACTGGTTACCTCAGTTGGAAATGCAGAAATCACCTGCCTTCTGTATTGGTCTTGCTGGGAGCTATAGACTGAAGCTTTTCCTATTTGGCCATCTTGTCCCGGAATCCAGTCCTATCGCTGCTTTTTGTCAGTTTTTCAAAGATCAGATGGTCGTAGCTTGCAGTTCTGCATTCTCTATTCTGTTCATTGGTCTATGTCTCTGTTCTTGTACCAGTACCATGCTGTTTTGGTTATGGTAGCCCTACTGTATAGTTCGAAGTAGGGTAGTGTGATGTCTTTAGTTTTGTTCTTTTTGCTTAGAATTGTCTTGGCAATTTAAGCTCTTTTTTGGTTCCATATGAATTTTAAAATAGTTTTTTTTTTTTTTCTGATTCTGTGAAGAATGTCAGTGGAGTTTAATGGGAATAGCACTGAATATATAAATTACTTCGGGCAGTATGGCCATTTTCAAAATATTGATTCTTCCTATCCATGAGCATGGATTTTTAAAATTTGTTTGTGTCTTCTCTGATTTCTTTGAGCAGTGGCTTGTAGTTCTCCTTGAAGAGGTCCTTCACTTCCCTTGTTAGCTGTATCGATAGGTATTTTATTCTTTTTGTAGCAATTGTGAATGTGGGTTCATTTGTGATTCGCCTCTCTGCTTGTCTGTTGTTGGTGCATAGAAATGTTAGTGATTTTTGCACATCGATTTTCTATCCTGAGACTTCGCAAAGATTTCATGATGAAGATGCCAAAAGCAATTGCAACAAAAGAAAAATTTGACAAATGGGAACTAATTAAACTCAAGAGCTTCTGCACAGCAAGAGAAACTATCAACAGGCAACCTACAGAATGGGAGAAAAATTTTGCTATCTGACAAAGGCAGAATATCCAGTATCTATAAGGAACTGAAACAAATTTACAAAACAAACAAACAAACAACCAAACAATCACATTAAAAAGTAGGCAAAGGACATGAATGGACACTCCTCAAAAGAAGACATACATGTGGTCAACAAACATATGGAAAAAAGCCCAACATCACTGATCATTAGAGAAATGCAAATCAAAACTACAATGAGATACCATCTCACACGAGTCAGAATGGCTACTATTAAAAAGTCAAAAAACTACAGATGCTGGTGAGGATGTGGAGGAAAAGGAACACTTTTACACTATTGGTGGGAATGTAAATTAGTTCAACCATGTGGAAGACAGTGTGGCAATTCCTCAAAGACCTAGAAGCAGAAATACAATTTGATTCAGCAATCCCATTACTGGGCATATACTCAAAGGAATATAAATCATTCTATTATAAAGACACATGCACACATATGTTCACTGCAGCAGTGTTTACAATAGCAAAGACATGGCATCAACCTAAATGCCCATCATTGATAGACTAGAGAAAGAATATGTGGTATGTATATACCATGGAATATTACGCAGCCATAGAAAGGAATGAGATTAGGTCTTTTGCATGGACATGGATGGAGCTGGAGGTCATTATCCTTAGCAAACTAATGCAGGAACAAAAACCAACTACCATGTATTCTCACTTATAAGTGGGAACCGAATGATGAGAATACATGGACACCTGGAGGGGAACAACACACACTGGGGCCTGTTGGAGGGTGGGGATGGGAAGAGAGAGAGCATCAGAAATAAAAACTAATGGATACTGGGCTTAACACCTGGGTGGTAGGGTGATCTGTGCAGCAAACCATCATGGCACACTTTTACCTATATAACAAACCTGCACATCCTGCACGTGTATCCTTGAACTTAAAATAAAAGTTGAAAAAAGAAGAAGGCTTCTATCTTTCACCCACACATAAATCCCAGAAACAAACTCTAAATGGCCCTATTTGGAGCACATGCCTACTTCTGAAGTAATCCCTGTGATTGGGGGATGTGACACTGTAAGTGGCCCAGCCTGAGCCACATCATGTATCCTCTTCTTTGGCATCAATGTTAGAAGTCAGGACACGATAACAGAGAGGTCCACCAGTGGCTCATACACTATGACTACCTCTTGGGAGCAGAGAGGCATAAAAGTGGAGAAGTGGCAGCAATAGGGATGTGGTGGTGGTGAAAGGAGATTTTACATTTTTTCTCTGTTTATTATTTTAATTTTTAATGAATAACTTGCATTCACACTATATATTTTCAAATAATAGCTTCTCAAACCACATAAGAAAGTGTGTATTGACGCAAGACAAGGATGCCCTCTTTCACCACTCCTATTCAACATAGTATTGGGAGTGCTGGCCAGGTTAACCAAACAAGAGAAAGAAAGAATTCAAAGAGGAAGAGAGAAAGTCAAACTGTCTCTGTTTTCAGGTGACATAATCCTATATCTAGAAAACCCCATTATCTCAGCCCAAAGGTTTCTTAAGCTAATAAACAACTTCTGCAAAGTCTCAGGATACAAAATCAATGTGCAAAAATCACAAGCATCCCTATACGTCAACACCAGAGAAGCAGAGAGCCGAATCATAAATGAATTCCCATGCAAAATTGCTACAAAAGGAATAAAATACCTAGGAAAACTGCTAAGAAGGGAAGTGAAGGACATCTTCAGGAAGAACTACAAACCACTGCTCAAGGAAATGAGAGGACACAAACAAATGGAAAAATATTCCATATTCATGGTAGGAAGAATCAATATTGTGAAAATGGCCATACTACCGAAAGTAATTTGTAGATTAATGCCATTCCCATAAAACACCATTGACATTCTTCACAGAATTAGAAAAAACTTTTAAAATTAATGTGGAACCAAAAAGGAGCCCGTAGAGCCAAGACAATATTAAGCAAAAAGAACAAAGCAGGAGGCATCACACTACCCAATTTCAAACTATACTATAGGGCTACTGTAACCAAAACAACATGGTACTGGTACAAAAACAGACACATAGACCAAAGGAATAGAATAGAGAATTTAGTAATAAGAATGCACATCTACAACCATCTGGTCTTTGAAAAATCTGACAAAAAGAAACAATGGGGAAAGGATTCCCTACTTAATAAATGATGCTGAGAAAACTGGCTAGCCATATGCAGAAAATTGAAACTGGATCTCTTCCTTACACCTTATACAAAAATTAACTCAAGATAGATTAAAGATTTAAAGGTAAAACCCAAACTTACAAAAACCATAGACGAAAATCTAGGCAGTAGCATTTAGGACATAGGCATGGGCAAAGATTTCATGATGAAAACATGAAAAGCAATTGTGACAAAAGCAACAATTTACAGATGGGATCTAATTAAACTAAAGAACTTCTGCATAGCAAAAGAAACTATCATCAGAGTGAAGAGGCAACCTACAGAATGGGAGAAAAATTTTGCCATCTATCAATCTGACAAAGATGTAATATCCAGAATCTACAGGGAACTTAAAGTTATAAAAACTAAACCAACCAACCAACCAACCAAACAAACAAAACCCCATTAAAAAGTAGGCAAGGGATGTGAGCAGACACTTTTCAAAAGAAAACATTTATGCGGCCAGCAAACATATGAAGAAAAAGCTTAGTGTCACTGATCATTAGAGAAATGCAAATCAAAACCACGATGAGATACCATTTCATGCCAGTCAGAATGGCTATTATTAAAAAGTTAAGAAACAACAGATGCTGGTGAGGTTATGGAGAAATAAGAATGCTTTTACACTGTTGGTGGGAATGTAAATTAGTTCAACCATTGTGGAAGATAGTGTGGCGATTTCTCAAAAACCTGGAACCAGAAATAGCATTTGACCCAGCAATCTCATTACTGTGTATATACTCAAAGGAATGTAAATCATTCTATTATAAAGATACATGCACATATATGTTCATTGGAGCACTAGTCACAATAACAAATACATGGAATCAACCCAAATGCCCATCAATGATAGACTGGAGAAAGAAAATGTGGTACATATACACCACGGAATACTTTTTATGCAGCCATAAAAAGGAACGAGATCATGTCCTTTGCAGGGACATGGATGGAGTTGGAAGCCGTTATCCTCAGAAAATTAACACAGGAGCAGAAAACCAAACACTGCATATTCTCACTGGTAAGTGGGATCCATGAGATCACAGGGACACAGGGAGTGGAACAACACACACTGGGACCTGTTGTGGGAGTGGGGAGAGGGAGAGCATCAGGATAAATAGCTAATGCATGTGTGGCTTAATACCTAGATTATGTGTTGATAGGTGCAGCAAACCACTGTGGCACACGTTTACCTATGCAACAAACCTGCAAATCCTGCATATGTATCCTGGAACTTAAAATAAAATAAAATAAAATATTTTAAAAAGAAAAGAAAACGTGTACTCTAAAGCACATTCCATACAACTCTATATGCATTCTGCTATCTTATCCACTAATATTAGTTTCTGATTAAGGATGAACAAAATCTTCCCCGAGCAACTCTGTGATAAGTAACTTCCAAGGCAAGTGAGCACGATATTAATCAGAGGAGGCAAGATGTTGCTGATAGGGCAACACAGCAATGCACAAGGTTCCAGTCAACACTGCTCAGAAGATAGACCTAGAGACTATTCTTAGATAATGGGCTCCTGCAGCAAGCTAGCTGATGTTGGAGGGAAGTCTTCTGCATAGCTTCTTATCCAGGATATTCATAAACTGTGGTCTCAGAGTGAGGGTACACCTAAGAGACTATTGCAAATCCTCCCTTCTAAACAAAAAATGGTGGAGAATGCAGAGACACATATCTGTGCTGCTTCAAACACTCCACCACAACTGTTTTTCTTACCAGCTAACTTCTGAGTTGTGCTAAGTTATTCATTATACTAGGAATCTAGATTCTGGGTGTTTTCTAGTAATTTTTCATTCTAACTATTTCCTGGCAACTACTCATATTCAAAACATTAGTCATGAAATTGCTCTCTGGTAAGAGTTGAGGTTACCAAAGAAACTCCTCCTTGTGCCAGAATATAACTTCAAAATCACATTAAATAGAACCTAGTTGAGCCTTTAAGTAGAAATAGAAAATATCTTCATATTCCATCGGTGTGTTTCCAGTTCCCTGGAACATCTGATAGTACTAATTGTCACCTTAATGTTCTCCTTTCTGGCTCCACAACATTGGCACTCTTCTTATTTAACAGATGACCTTCTAGCCACTGCTACTCTTTCTTCTTCAACTCATTGGAAATAATTTTTACAAATTGAAATTTAATTGGCCTTCAATGCGCCAGGAATTATGCTTTACATATTTGATTGCATATATGTCACTCAATATACCAGCAATGTAAGGATACCCCCATTTTACAGATTAGAAGGTTGAGGAATTTCCTTAGGGTTATATAACTGGAGTGAGGCGGAGTCCAGATTCAAACTAGATCTCCTTGTTCTTCACTTCAGTCTTTATACCTTGAATATTTTTCTTGTCTACTTCTTTTAGCTCTTGACCTCTTCTTTTTTTATCATTTACTCATTTTGCATTCATTCATTCAATGAATATTTAATGAGCATCTACTATGTGCCAATCCCTGAAGATAAATAGTAAACACTACGGCTGGTGAACTCTGTGGGGTGAATCATAAGTCTCTCTTTCTCACAGCTAATCACACTCCCTGAAGTGCCTCTGATGGGCTGAAACTACAAGAAAGCATTAACCAACTTGTTCCAATAAATATTAATACTAGTGCTACAACAGGAATTCTGTGGTCAAATGAGGGAAACTGTGCTCTATAATTGCCTCTCAGAAATTTACAGCATACATTGACGTTAAAAATTCTAGGAAATGCTTCAGGGGAGCTGGGGATCATAGCTATAAACTACGCCTTAAGTTAGAGCTGGAGTCTGACCCTGTGTAGATAGAGCAGTTCTGGACCCTGACCCATAGCAAGACTCCTTTCCTGGCTGTGGACATGTGGACTACGGGTGCCGGAAACACCTGATTGATAGGTAGGTGGACCTATTGGTGCCTCCATTTGCTGATGGATGTGCCATTTTTATGGCTGACGACATGCCATGGGTTCCCTCATTATTTTGATCTGCAAGTCTCTTAATTTTGATTTTCCTCTTATTTTCAAACATAGCTGTTTATTTCGCTTTTTTAAAACATTCAGTTGTACAGAATTAGATTAACCATAGTGCTTGGTTCATGACACACTTTCCTCCTTGGACCACTTATGTTTATATATGTATGTATTTATTTTTTATGCGTGTGTGTTTGTGTATTTATGTATTTCATCTTTTCTTTCTTTCCCTTCCTATCCCTTTCCCTTTTTCTCTCTCTCTTCTTTCCTTCCTTCTTTTCTGCTCACCACAAAGCTGTGTTTGACAATAATGTACATCTAGCAATGTTGTTTTCCTCACAATACATCCACTTTCCTCCACTCATATTTCTGAATCCTGTAGTCATCGTTCCCTTCCTTTTTATATATAATTTTAATGGACATATACATATCTTATAAAGCATATTTTTATTTTAATTATTTTTTACATCCCCCAAAATTTTATTAGTGTGTATAATCCTTTGGGACTAACCTTTTCACTTTCTACTAAATATGCAAGATCCACGTGTATCATTTTGAGTGACTGTAGTTCATTTGTTCGGATCATTGTATAATAATCCATTTTGTAAATATACCATTGTTTATTCATCCACTCTGTTATCAATGACATATGAGTTGCTTCTAAGATTTTGCTACTGAGAACTATGAACAGTGTTTCTATAAAATTATTCTGTTATACATCTGCCAAAGTTTCTTAATATATGTTTAAGAATAGAATCAGTGGGTTATAGGGAATATGAGTGTTCAACTTTGGGGGTAATGCCAAAATGTTGATTGCCCCAAATTACACTCACACAGGCAATGTGTAAAGAAATCCTATGGCTTTACATTCTCTCTTACATTTGGTAATGTCAAACTTCGTTTTTTGTCAATTCAGTGAGTGTGTCTTTTAGCCTATAAATATTTTTTAGTCATTCTAGTGTTTGAAATAGAGAGTGAAGTTTATGCCTATGCTAATTCTTTCTTTCTTTTATTTTTTATTTATTTATTTTTTGAGACAGAGTCTTGCTCTGTCACCCAGGCTGGAGTGCAATGGCGCGCTCTCAGCTCACTGCAACCTCTGCCTCCTGGGTTCTAGCGATTCTCCTGCCTCACAGGCACTTACCACCATTCCCGGCTAATTTTTGTATTTTTAGTGGAGACAAGGTTTCACGATGTTTGCCAGGCTGTTCTTGAACTCTGCCTTGGCCTCCCGAAGTGCTGGGATTATAGAAGTGAGCCACCATGTCTCTAATTCTTTCATTTTGACCTAAAAGTCACTCTGAGTTAAAACAATGCAGACTAAAGAGCATAGTAATGGGAGATGGACATGGCAGAAGCAAGTGAAATGTAGTGTAGAAAGATGGTCTATTCAAAAAAACAACAACAACAACAACAACAAAAAACACCATCGGAAGCCAAATGCACACACCTGCATGAATTCAGAGGTGTCTTACTTTTACTTTTTTTCTTTCTGTCCTGGAATCACCTCATTGAATAAATAGACCTTGTTCTTTACTCCCTCTCAGGTTCCCAAACCTCCACAAACTTGCACTGTGTGTGAATCTTGTTGCCATTTAACATGGTACATTAGTCAGCTTGAGTTGCCATAACAAAATACCACAGACTGAGTACTTAAAGAACAGAAATTTATCTCACACAGTTTTGGAGACTGGGAAGTCCAAGGCCAAAGTGCTGGTAAATTTGGTTTTTGGTGAAGTCTCCCTTCCGAGCTTGCTGATAGACAGCTGTTGGGGCCATGTTGTCACATGACTTTTCTTCAGTGCATGTTTGTGGACAAAGTGACCTCTCTATTGTCTCTTTTTATAAGAACACTGATTTTATTGGATCAGGGCCCCACCCTTATGACCTCATTGAATCTTAATTACTTCCTTAGAGATTCCTTCTCCAAATACAGCCACCCTAGGGTTTAGGACTTCAACATAGGAATTTTGAAAAGTCACAAAATTTCAGTCCATAAGATTCCACTCCCACTATCCCAAAATGTATGTCCTTCTTTCATGAAAAATATATTAATTGTATCCCAACAGCCCCCAAAGTCGTTACTCATTCTAGCATCAATTCTAAAGTCTAAGGTCACATCTAAATTTCAAAATCAGATGTGGGTGAGACTTGAGGCATTATTCACCTTGAAGCAAAATTGCTGTGTAGCTGTGAAACTGAAACCAGACAAGATATGTTCTGGCCAGGGCAAACAGGCAAGAGAAAGAAAAAAACAAACAACCCCATCAAAAAGTGGGTGAAGGATATGAACAGACACTTCTTAAAAGAAGACATCTATGCAGCCACAGGCACATGAAAAAATGCTCATCATCACTGGTCATCAGAGAAAAGCAAATCAAAACCACCATGAGATACCATCTCATGCCAATTAGAATAGCAATCATTAAAAAGTCAGGAAACAACAGATGCTGGAGAGCATGTGGAGAAATAGGAACACTTTTACACTGTTGATGGGAATGTAAATTAGTTCAACCATTGTGGAAGACAGTGTGGCGACTCCTCAAGGATCTAGAACTAGATATACTATTTGACCCAGCAATCCCATTACTAGGTGTATACCCAAAGGATTATAAATCATACTACTGTAAAGACACATGTACATGTACATTTATTGTGGCACTATTCACAATAGCAAAGATTGGAACCAACCCAAGTGTCCTTCAATGACAGACTTGACAAAGAAAATGTGTCACATATATGTCATGGAATACTACACAGCCATAAAAAAGGATGAACTCATGTCCTTTGCAGGGACATGGATGAAACTGGAAAGCATCATTCTCAACAAACTATCACAAGGGCAGAAAACCAAACACCGCATGTTCTCACTCATAGGTGGGAACTGACCAATGAGAACACTTGGACACAGGGTGGGGAACACCACACACCAGAGCCTGTTGTGGGGTAGGGGGCTAGGAAAGGGATAACATTAGGAGAAATACCTAATGTAAATGACGAGTTGATGGGTGCAGCAAACCAACGTGGCACATGTATACCTATGTATCAAACCTGCGTGTTGTGCACATGTACCCTGGAACTTAAAGTATAATATAAAAAAAAAAAAAAACCACAAAACTCCTACATCCCTTTATTTTGAGCCTATGTGTGTCTTTGCACATGAGATGGGTCTCCTGAATATAGCACACTGATGGGTCTTGACTCTTTATCCAATTTGCCAGTCTGTGTCTTTTAATTGGGGCATTTAGCCAGTTTACATTTAAGGTTAACATTGTTATATGTGAATTTGATCCTGTCACTATGATGCTAGCTGGTTATTTTGCCTGTTAGTTGAATCAATTTCTTCATGGTATCAATGGTCTTTCCATTTTGGTATGTTTTTGCAGTAGCTGGTACTGGTATTTTCTTTCCATATTTAGTGTTTCCAATTCAGGAGCTCTTGTAATGCATGCCTGGTGGTGACAAATTCTCTCAGCATTTGCTTGTCTGTAAAGGATTTTATTTCTTCTTCGCTCATGAAGCTTAGTTTGTCTGGATATGAAATTCTGGGTTGAAATTTTTTTTTTAGGAATGTTGATAATTGACCCCTACTCTCTTCTGGCTTGTCGGGTTTCTGCTGAGAGATCCACTGTCAGTCTGATGGACTTCCCTTTGTGGGTAACCCAACCTTTCTCTCTGACTGCCCTTAACATTTTTTCCTTATTTCAACCTTGGTGAATCTGACAATCATGTGTCTTGGGGTTGCTATTCTCGAGGAGTATCTTTGTGGTGTTCTCTGTATTTCCTGAATTTGAATGTTGGCTTGTCTTGCTAGGTTGGGCAAGTTCTGCTGGATAATATCCTGATGAGTGTTTTCCAACTTGGTTCCATTCTCCCTGTCACTTTCAAGTACACCAATCAAACATAGGTTTGGTCATTTCACATAATCCCATATTTCTTGGAGGTTTTGTTCATTCCTTTTCATTGTTTTTTCTCTAATCTTGTCTTCATGCTATATTTCATTAAGTTGATATTCAATCACTGATATTCTTTATTCTGCTAGATCGATTTGGCTATTGATACTTGTGTATGCTTCATGACATTGTCATACTATATTTTTCAGCTCTATCAGGTCATTTATGTTATTCTCTAACTGGGTTATTCTAGTGAGCCATTCCTCCAACTTTTTTCAAGGTTCTTAGCTTCCTTGCATTGAGTTAGAACATGCTCCTTTAGCTGGGAGGAGTTTGTTATTACCCACCTTCTGAAGCCTACTTCTGTCAATTTGTGAAACTCGTTCTCCATCCAGTTTTGTTCCCTTGTTGGTGAGGAGTTGTGATTCTTTGGAGGAGAAGAGGCATTCTGGATTTTGGAATTCTCAACCTTTTTGCATTGGTTTTTCCTCATCTTCATGGATTTATCTACCTTTGGTTTTTGATGTTGGAGACTTTGGATGGGATTTTTGTGTGGACGTCCTTTTTATTGATATTGATGTTATTCCTTTCTGTTTGTTAGCTTTCCTTCTAACAGTCAGGCCCCTCTGCTGCAGGTTTGATGGAGCTTGCTAGGGGTCCACTCCAGACCCTGTTTGCCTGGGTATCACCAGTGAAGTCTACAGAATAGCAATTTGTTGCCTGTTCCTCCCTCTGGAAGCTTTGTCCCAGAGGGGCACCTGCCATATGTCAGCCAGAGCTCTCCTGTATGAGGTGTCTGTTGACCCCTTCTGGAAGGTGTCTACCAGTCATGGGGCATAGGCATCAGGGACCCACTTGAGGAGGCAGTCTGTCACTTAGCAGAGCTCGAGCACTGTGCTGGGGGATTTGCTGCTCCCTTTAGAGTTGGCTGGCAGGAATGTTTAAATCTGTTGAAGCTGTGCCCACAGCCACCCCTTTCCCCAGGTGCAGTGTCCCATGGTGATTGGAGTTTTATTTACAAGCCCCTGACTGGGGCTGCCCTGCCCAGAGAGGAGCAATCTAGAGGGACAGTCCTACTATGCTGGCTTTGCCAAGCTGCAGTGGTCTTCACCCAGTTTGAACTTCCTGGTGGCTTTGTTTATGCTGTGAGGGAAAACTGCCTACTCAAGCCTCAGTAATGGCAGACACCCCCCCCTGTACCAAGCTCACATGTCCCAGGTTGACTTCAGACTGCTGTGCTGGCAGTGAGAATTTCAAGCCAGTGGATTTTAGCTTGCTGGGCTCTATTGGGGTGGGATCTGCTGAGCTAGACCAGTTTGCTCCCTGGCTTCAGCCTCCTTTCCAGGGGAGTAAACGGTTCTGTCTTGCTGGCATTCCAGGTGCCACTGGGGTATGAAAAAAACTCCTGCAGCTAGCTCGGTGTCTGCCCAAACAGCTGCCCAGTTTTGTGCTTGAAACCCAGGGCCCTGGTTGTGTAGGCACTTGAGTGAATCTCCTGGTCTGTGGTTTGCAAAGACTGTGGGAAAAGCATAGTATTTGGGCTGGAATGCATCATTCCTCATGGCACAGTCTCTCATGCTTCCCTTGGCTAGGGGAGGGAGTTCCCCAACCCCTGCACTTACCGGGTGAGCCAATGCCCTGCCCTGCTTCTGCTCACCCTCTATGGGATGCACCCGCTCTCTAACCAGTCCCAGTGAGATGAGCTGGGTACTTCAGTTGGAAATGTAGAAATTACCCACCTTCTGCATCAATCTTGCTGGGAGCTGTAGACTGAAGCTGTTCTTATTTGGCCATCTTGTCTAGGTCCCCTCAGGATATTTTTTTTTAAAATGTGGCAATGACTTATTTACTTATCTCTTTCAAGCTGGAAATTATCTTGTAAGTTAGTTAAATCTATACAGAATGCACTGTTTTTTCATATCAGACATCCAACAGTTCTTTTGAGCCTATTTCTGGAAGACTTTTAAAATTATGTGTACTTTTTCTACTTAAAACATATTTGAATAAAATATATTAAAAATTTATCATAAAATACTTTCTTCTCACTTTTCAAATCCACTCATGACACTTTTGGAAGTTTCTTTGTGTCTTCATTAAGGCCTCTAGTAATTTTCCTCCGACTGGCCTCAGGCCCTTAACATTTGTCTAGCTGTACATATAGAAGCTTATTTATCAGGAGTTTTCAGTTAGCTGCAAAAGTTAGTTAAAGCAAATAATTATAAAAATAAAGGAGAGGAAGAGAGAAGGCATATAGATAAGGTCCAATCGCAACCTTGGAAACAAACCTTGTTTCCATGTTTCCTCATTTCAGCTTTATATCCATGATCTGGAATGTTTTTTAGAACTGCAGCTCACTTAGACTTTTTTTCCCTCAACATTTATCTTGATTCCCTGTGCCACCAATCACAGAGCTAGACACATGGCAGGTCCTTACTGACTGACCAGGGGTAAGGACTGGCCTTTGCTTGATGGCAGGGTAGAAAAAAAGAACACCAATAGATTAGCAAAGAAAGTGGACGACAAAGACCTTGAGACATCCAGACAGAAAAATATTGAAGCCAAATCACTGAGAGAAGGCTGTGAGGATAGCATTCACATTTTTCCTCTCAAGTTTTATGCAACCAGGAAGAAACTCTTACATTCTGCAAGGTTTACATAATATTTCTGCAAATCAGCTCAGTGAAGATAGTATGGAATGGTAATTAAGAGTCAGAACATTGACATCTGACAGATAGCATCCCAGGTCTGGCTCTGAGAAGTCTTAGTTTCTTCGTTTGTAAATTGGCTATGATTATAGTGACCAACTCACAGCATTGTGGTAAGGACTAAATGAATGCTTAGTAGAGTTTCCAGATCATAGTATTAATACTTTCTTCACAAAAGCATACAGTTATCTATATACTACTGGGTGTGCTCAGTCAAATTCGTATTATCAGGAAGTTTCCTAAGAAAAGAAATTGCCAACCAGCTCCCAGAAGAAGACAGGTAGACCTGAACAAATCTGGGGTTTCATTTTGAAATAGTCTTTTACTCCATTGATAACTTATGGAAAACATGTTGTTAACTGGCATTTGAACACTCTCTAAGCAAGTGATACTTGGTCTTTACAGGGACTTGCCTCCTAAACCATCAGTGATTTAATCCTGCCCATTTAGTTTTAGTATTAGGTGAATTATATTGTATTCTAAAATTACTTGTCTGAATTTGTAACACAAAGTATTTTGGTAACCTTCTGTAAAACTGAATACTTTAATTAAATAGAACCAAATACAGATCAAGAGTTACATATATAGACCAACTGCCTGGCAATCTTACTCTGACAGTCATTGGAACAAAGTAACTGTTTTTGACAAACTGATTCTTTTTCAACATTGGTGGCTCATACTTTCCATTAATTAGAAAACTGTTGCATTTGACTGAATATGACAGACATTTATAGACCACCTACCATGAGCCATTCTGGTTCCCAAGGATCTCAGTGTCAGAAGGAGAGCGATAGATATATTCGAATTTCCATATAGTGTTACCAGTGTTATGATGGATTCAACCCAGGTATTAGAAATGTCTTGGTGTTTATAATTTTTGTAACAAAAATAATCTGGCATACTTTCAATTTTTAAAGTAATTTTAGGAAGGATATCCATATTTATGTTTAACCTGCCTCATCTTACATTTTGTTTGTCATTATTTTAGGGCTACTTGGTTAGACAAGTGACGAGCAGGTAAACCACAACAGAGGTACAGTATGTGTTCACCAGAGTGACTTCTTGTAAACTTCCCTGCAGGAAAGTCCTGGAAGGGCTCTGGGAGAAGACACTGGCATCTGTATCTCAAAATCAGGATGGTGGTGGAGACTTGAGAAGGCTAGTGGTGTGTAAAGAAAAGGCTTTCATGCGACTATCTCCAAGCTGAGATGGAAGCTCTCATCTCTGTTAGATGACCCCTGTGCCCCCAGCCCTTCATCTCCTCTACCAGAGCAACCAACAAACTGAGGTGTCATTACCTGTCTCTGGTCTGTCCCTCCTGCCAGTTTGTGGCATTCAGAGGTCAGTGATCTTGTCCTGTTTCTCTGCAGATCCCTACTGCTAGGCATAGCACCTAGTGTACAGTGAACACTCAATAAATGTTTGTTGAATGAAGAATGAATAAATGTTACAGGCAAAGTGTATAATCCAGGGATTGTAATCAATTCCAAGCTAATTCCTAGTCAATTCCTAGCAGTGGCTTATGGCCATGTTAAACCTTGCATTAGAATGATTTATGATGCCTGGTTTAACACAATGACAATAACATACTCAATGAAGTAACAAATGAATTGTGTTTTAGGCATAGTAGCTTGTCAACGAGGAATTTAATTCAGAGTTTCTGTTTCAATCATCAATACTATCACATGAGAATATTTGACGATCCCAGCTTCATGCTATAGAATTCAAGCACACTTAAAATTCAAGCAGCTTTTATGCACTAAAATCTCGTAATTGAGGACCATCCTCTTCTTCAGTTAAATATTTAGCTTCACTAATTGTGGTTCATCAATCTACTCTGTTTTTAATTGCTATAGACATTTGCTCAACATTTGGTTTTATAGCCATTTAAATAAAGATATTTTGCTATAAGAAAATGTGTATATTTGTTTTGAGTAGGTATCATTATTTTTATGTGAGTGTATCTTGTACAATGCAATTAAAGCCTTCAATAGCAACTTGCTTTTGAAATGTATAGAAAAATATGGTCTCAAAAGACTTTTGCTGCAGAAAGATATGAATAAGTAGAAGTATATGAATTGAAGGAAATAAAAATTATTTTCCAGCACCCTGATGGCATTTCCATTATGTCATTTGCAAATTGTCAAATGCTTTAACGAAGAAAAAAGGAGTAATTTGTGGAGTGAAATGTTCAAACCACATTATCCTTCTCCCTCACATCACCTCCTCGCTTACCTTTAACTTGGTCAACTTGGTCCATTCTCACTCCTGCACCCATGTGCAGACACACCTGAGGATTAGCTCTTAGACAAATGGTACATTTTATTATTTTCTGATTCTGGTAACTTGGGCAAGGATGGACTGGTAAAACTTAAAAATAATTGTGAGTATATTTATGTTATTTATAGATATTTACGATATATATATATGCATACACATACATACACACACACATACATAATTGTTTACTTTCATGGACACATTGAAAATCATTTCCAGAAATGCTCCATTCCATAATCATTTATTGAGTTCACCATCTCCTTCTTGGTATTTATTATTCTTTCTACAGCTTCCTGTCATCTTACCTAGCAGAGCACACATGCCAGCCAGCAGTAAACTCATTTGGTCAAATTCCCATGAAGCATAGCTAAAGCTTGGCCAGTATGACTCTAAACATTTAGTTGTTTGACAAAAATTCATAGGACTCGCCTAAGTGCTCATTTTTCACCTGAGAGAATGGGGAGTTAGAAAGGAGAGTAGTGAGACTCAGGTGGAAAAAATAATAGCTTGCTAAACAGAAGAAGGTGCTTTAATTAAGCTGATTGTAGTAATCATTTCACAATGTACATGTATATCAAATCATCACATTACACACTTCAACCATATACAATTTTTATTTGTCAGTTATGCCTCAAAAAAGGGAGAGTGGGGAGAGAAGAGCACCTTTTAGAGACATTGTCCAATTTCTATTTGCATTCCCGTTATCTCTCCCTTACATCCCAGGAAGGGGGGATTATTTGTAAGACAGTTTAAAAAGTATTCTGAGGGTTCTAATGGATAATCTCAAGAATCTTTTCCCTAGAACAATAGAAGGAAAATTTCGTGTGGAAAAATCTGCATGTACATGAGGAAAAATGGGTGATGGCATCATTGATTGAGAAACGAGGAAAACAAGTTTGGCCACACAGTGCTTTTTCTTTTACCGTTTCTTTACGGTTTTATCAATCTCTTAAAACCCAAACAATATTTTAATTGTAGCCTCTCCAAAGCTCCTTTTATTGTTTCCTTTAGCTTTGCTGCTTTCAGCCTTGTGCCTGAAATTTATGCTATTGTCAGAAATCCTAGATTAAAAATCTAGTAGTGTGGCTAAATGTGCTTAACTCTCTTTCCTGCTAGGTGTTCATCACCCTTATCAAGGGTTCATCTCTTCTTTTGACTGTATTTATGTAGATGTGTGCAAGCAACACACACACACATAAATACAAACACCCACACTGACACCGACACACACACACACACACACATACATACACACACCCACACTGCAGGAATGGACTTCGGAGCCACTTTGCATCATCACCCCTATTAGGATTATCAGAGTATTGGATTGTGGGTAAAGGAAGATCTATTTCTTTTCCAAAGAGTGAGAAAAATGGGAGGGTGTCAGGGAGAGGGAAAAGAGAAGAAAATAAAGTGTGTGTGTGTGTTTTGGGTGGGGGGAGGGAGAAAAGGAGAGGGGGAATATGAGTGAGTGTGGAGGGAGGAGGGGAAATGAAAGGATATTATATATTTTTTTGTATCTGTCATTTCCCTGCTATCTCCCATATGACTTCTTAATCCATCAGAATGCTGGGAAGATAATGTTTTGGGCGAAATAACATGAGAGAGAGGATAGACTCCCAAGGACCAATATCTTTATTGCTCGGAGGATAAACGGATTATGTCAGCCATTTTCTGTTGCTGACAGCTTTTCTTATTAACCGATTTTATTTTTTAATCTTCCAGGGAAGAAATATGGTTTTATGTCACAATAAAACGCCGGTCACATCTAATTCTGCCCTCAAACAAACAGATTTCTGAAAGCCTTGCAGAGAAATTTGAAATAACTTTAAAGAGGGGGTTTTTGGATAAAGTCTTTATCCAGGGGCTTGTTCAACTGCAGTGTAAAAGGTTTAGAGAGAGAGGAGAGGAGAGAGAGAGAGAGAGAGAGAAATAGAGGGAGGGAGGGAGAAGGGAAGAGGGAGAGAAGACAAGGAGAAAGGAAGACCCACACAACCGTTTTGCTTGGTGATCTCTCTTCAAACATACTGGGGTGTAGTCAGGAAAATGCAGCTTGGATGAAAGAGGGCTGGGTAGATGAAAAGAGGAACGGTGGGCTTCTTCTGGGGCTTTGGGTGTGGGGAGCTGCTTACCCACACCTCTCTATAACCGACACTTGTTCCCAGTTTTTCTGGAACCATTAGGAGTTGATGGTGTGTCTTTCAAGAATCATAAACAAATCAGTGTGTATTCTGTGAGGCATTTGGAACTCAGAGGTAATTCTCATCTTTTTTTCCTGATTCCTTTGCCAGGAAATTTCCACCTGCTTGAGGATTTAGGTCTTCAGTTAGCCCCAAGAAAACCTTCTGTCAAACACCCCAGACAACTCTGGCCTTTGCTCACGTCTATAGGCCTGCAACAAGCATATAGCCATCACTAATATAAAAAACCACTCGTTTCTTCTCTTCTGTGTGGCGCAAAGCAATTTAGCCAGATGGGGCTCCTGCCCACCAGGGGCTTAGCCCGGAAAACATCCTTCATTTGTGCCTCTTGCTTTGTTCGGTGCCCGGCTCACCGCAGACCCAGTACCTTGACTGGTAATGATGGCCGAGTCTTACATTGTGCCCTGCTGAAAAGTACTGGTGATTTACATACTTTAAAAATCTGTTAAAAATAAATTTCTTGGATTTTCTAAGGTGTTCTTTTTTAAAAGAGAAATGGACTTTTCAAAAAAGCATCCTGAAACCTGAGACAATTTAGGAACTTCCAGCTTGTCCTAAGGTGAGTGAGACAGACTAAATACCTCCAGCCAACTGTGAAAAGAGGGGAGATTCAAAGGAATAGATTGAGCCAAACCTCTTCTTACCTAGGAACAAAAAGATGGGTTTTCCTGCTTCATTTCTTTGCCTGGAGAGACAGAGACCTGGTAGAAATGGAGAGAAAAAGGTCATTTAAGGTCTTTCCACCAGAGGGTCATGAGGATAGCCACTCAAAGTGAGCAGCCCAGAGGCTGCTTTGATCTGAAGCAAGCCTGAACTTCCAGGAAGTGCTTATGGCTCTAAGCTGTGATTAAATGTTTTTTTTTTTTTTAATACGCAGGTCTTAAGTGAACAGTTTTATTAGCTTTTGGACATATGTATATACGTGTGTGACCAACACTCCCACCAATGCTGAGAACATTTCCGTCGCTCCTGACTTGAGTGAATGGTGCCTCTGGATGTTTGCACTGCACTGTCTGTGCAGACATTTGTGCTGGTCCAGCAGGCAGCTTTGATGAAGATCCACTGATATATAAGATAATGAACAGATTATTTGGCATGATAATTATATTCTGCTTTTAAGCTTAGCAAACACATTCACATATACCATCTCAGTATATCCTTTCAAATGATGAATATAGGCCGGGCGCGGTGGCTCAAGCCTGTAATCCCAGCACTTTGGGAGGCCGAGACGGGCGGATCACGAGCTCAGGAGATCGAGACCATCCTGGCTAACACGGGCGAAACCCCGTCTCTACTAAAAAAAATACAAAAAAACTAGCTGGGCGAGGTAGCGGGCGCCTGTAGTCCCAGCTACTCGGGAGGCTGAGCCAGGAGAATGGCGTAAACCCGGGAGGCGGAGCTTGCAGTGAGCTGAGATCGGGCCACTGCACTCCAGCCTGGGCGACAGAGCGAGACTCCGTCTCAAAAAAAAAAAAAAAAAAAAAAAAAGATGAATATAATGATAATGATAATGCAATAACATCATCAACAACAATTACAAACGTTGACATATGTTTATCTTGTGTCAAGCACGTGTATTACTACATTTAATCCTTTCAACAGTGTTTCATCTATTTTAAAGAAGTTGAAACTGAAGCAAAGAGAGGTTAAGTAACTGGTCTAAGATCATAGAATGAATATGTGTTAAAGCCTGAGAATCTTTCTCCAAAATTTGTGCTTTTAACTAAATATACGAGGTCTGGAAATGGTAGGTGACATATAAACAAAGATCACATAGCCAATTCAAAAGGTAGATGATACATAAACAAAGATCACACAGCCAATTCAATGGTGGATCTGGATCCTATAGTAGGCTTTTTAAGCTTACATCAACCTACCCTTCAACCTCACTCCCAGTGTCCACCCCCATCCCATACACCTATCAATCCATGCCTCAACCCTACAGAGCTAATTACCGGTCTCAGTTTGCTGTCATCTTTTAGGCCTTTGTGCCTTTAAATACGTTCTTTCCTCTTCTCCTACTGGGAAACTCTCACTCATTCTTCGAGGCTTAGCTCCACTGCCACCTCCTCAGTGAACCCCCCTTGAACTGCCTAGTTGAACAGTTTTCACTAAATTATATTAACGAAGACTTATAAGACTTATATCTTTAATTTGATATGGTTTGGCTCTGTGTCCCCACCCAAAATCTCATCTCAAATTGTAATACCTGTGTGTTGAGGGAGGAAGGTGATTGGATCATGGGGTTGGTTTCCTTCATGCTGTTCTCATGATAGTGAGTGAGTTCTCATGAGATCTGATAATTTTATAAGTGTTTGACAGTTCCTCCTTCACACAGTTCTCTCACCTGCCGCCTTGTGAAGAAGGTGCCTGCTTCCCCATCTGCCGTGATTGTAAGTTTCCTGAGGCCTCCCCAGCCATGTAGAACTGAGAGTCAATTAAGTCTTTTATCTTTATAAATCACCCAGTCTTGGGTATTTCTCTATAGCAGTGTGAAAATGGATTAACACAATATTAAATGGGGAAGAAGTGTTTGTGGTTACTTCAACTAAGCCTTTGGTTTATGCCTTATCATTTGGAACCCATGGTTGTGAGACACCTACACCAGGTCGTGGCAGTATGCTTAGTTAAGGAGTTCCTTTCTAAGAGAGAAATTGTATTTTTTCAAACATTTTTAGAGTTGCTAAAATTCAAGACCATAAATTACAAAAAATGTCATAATGCAATACGATTTTTATTTACGCTACTGAAACAAAAATAATATGGTCACACCTGTTGGATATCATTAAGGACCCATCCTCCTCCCAGTGAACCTTTACCCAGATTTTGCAATGTGTGGCCAGATCCTTGTTCCTAGAATGCTCCCCACCATTATCTTGCTTGTTATTTTCATGCGAGAATCTTAGGGAAACTTTTACAATGCACTTTAACTTATTCATAACTAATGTCCTGCAACACTGTGCTAAAGGACATTAATGTATAATTCACATAATTCAGAGAAAGAGAGAGACACACACATATCTAAGTGAAAACAAGCATAAAAAATGCTGAGCTAAGCTTTGTTAAATTGGTTTCTTGAGAGCAGTACTTTAAAGAGCCTCTATTATGTAGTGTTTCCAAGTTATATTTAAATAGAGAACCCATTCTGGGGAGACTCCAATTAGTATCTTCTATTAGTGCCTGTATCATAGTTTGGTTGGCATTCTTCAACTCTAAAGCATAAACACCTTGAGACATTTTTAATTTCAAAATACATTTTTAATTGTTGCTTTCATATACCTATGTATATGAGACAATATTTACCATAATCTGCATTGAGTTATGCAATCACTGGGGACTGGAAGATTTCAGACTCTGTTATTAATGCCAGTATAAATTGTGGAACGCTTATAAACTTCAATTAACCAGCAAGTGATGGAGGCTTGGTCCCCATGCAGTCCTGCAAAAGGAATTTGCTGTGGAGTCTGCTGTCAGAATGACTGACGGTGGACACAGACTGTGATCCCATGGTGTGCGACATGCAGAACCCAAAGTCTTGGGCCGTGCCCACAGCAGGCAGAGAAGTTTGTTGTGAGTCTTTGATGCATTGAGAAGGATCAAATGGATCAACTATATTAATCATGAAGCATGGAGATGTATCTGGGCTTTTCCCAAAAACTGAGGTGCCAATGGCTGTCACTAGGTTCCCTTGCATGTGCAGTTCTAACTTAACAAGACATAAAATGAATCATTTGTTGAGAGCTTCAGTTTCCCTGTTGTTAGGAATGTGGAACATCAGCATAACAGTACTGTTTTATAGGGTTGTTGAGATAACTGACTGAGATAATGTCTTGAAAAGAATAAACATAGGGTTGGGCATGTAATAAATATTCAATAAATGGTGACATCTGTTTAAAACCACAATAATAGTAGTAATGCTTATAGCAAAGTTTGTGCACTGCATTATTTGGGTCATGCTGCCTTTTGCCACCTTGCGTTTCCTGGCACATAATAAGCATTAAATAATATTTTTAAATGAATGAATACTAGGTTTTGTGGCCTCTGCTTTCATTGACCGGTTTGTCTCAATGCACTTATAACAACAGGTTTTTTTTTCTGTTTCTTGCGGATTTTGTGAGACCTTAATGCATTACTATATTAGTTTCCTGGGCCTGCCACAACAAAGTACCACAAACTGGGTTGCTTAAAATAACAGACATTTATTCTCTCACAGTCCAGGAAGCTAAAAGTCCAAAATGAAGGTGTCAGCAGGGCATTGCTGCCTCTGAAAGGGAGAATCTGTAGGGGAGAATCCTTCCTTGCCTCTTGCCTCTTCCTGTCTTCTGGTGGCTTCCTTTGATCCTTGTTGTTCCTTGGCTTGCAGCTGCATCACTCTAATCTGTTTCTGGTATCACATAATCTTCTTGTGTGTCTCTGTCTCTCCAAGGCATTTTTTCATCCTATAAGGGCACCAGTTATATTGGATCAGGGCCCACCCTAACGACCTCATAGTGACTTGATTACATCTTCAAAGACCCTATTTCCAAATAATGTCACACTCATATGTACTGAGAATTAAGACTTCAGCATATCTTTTTGGGGAACACAATGGTTTTAACCTTAGGAGTATTAACATTTACTTACTTAATGAAAGTTTTTTTTTACTTAATAAAAAGTAAATAAATGTTAAGGCCCCTAAGGTTAAAACCATTGCTAGTTAGGGTGCCTGTCACTAACAGCAAATGTATCTTAGGTGATATAGTGTGGGGAAGACCAAAGTCACAAGGGAACTCTTGGTACTGGGTCCAAAGTACCACAGGAATTATGATTACCTGGCCTGAGACGTATGCCTTCCCATGAGTCAGGATGGAGCCAATGTTCTATGATTGGTACTATCAGAACAATATGTGAGGAAAAGGAAGGACAATTTTCCAAAGAGAAGGTTGGGTAAGAGGGTGTAATTACCTGAAGAAAAAGGAAAGGATATTCAGCAGACCAAAACAGTACATGCCAATTATACAAACTAAATGTCTAACTGGAGAAATGGTGCCAACTCTTAATGGACTATTACCTGGCCATTTAAAGTGTGTTTATGCATAGTATCATTATAAAAGTATATACAAAGATTTTTTTCAAGTTTTCTTTAATAAAGATAATACTTTAAAAAGTTTTTGAAACAAATTTACGTAGATGAGGCAACCTTGTGCTAGCTATTATAAGAAGCAAAAGTAGTATTTATGTTGGTATAACAACGAATGACTTATTTAGAACAAAAAATTGATATAAAAATTTATGCAAAGCTAAACTTACAAGACACTTGGCATATGAAAAGATATTTAAGGAGATGAAGAAATGTCAAGAGCAAGAGTTTTGACTGACACAAAAGGTTTAACCATGACAGGAGACTTTCTGAAAGATGGTGGATTAAAAACAGGTCCAAATTTTTTCTCCTGGCTACTGCAACAGAAAAACAACAGCATTGTCTGATAAAAAGAAAATCAATAACCCCCAGTGTAAGCTTAGAAAACAATGAGCAAATCTAAGTAAATGCAGTGACCCCAATTCAACTAAGTAATTCTGCAACACCAGCTGAAAAGCTAAGTGAGAGGCAGGACCAACTCCTGAAGGAGGCTTGAATTAGTTGATAAATTTAAAAGAAATAACAATGGTTGCTAAAACAAAACAAGTTATGAAACCAAAGGACTGCACACAATGTGGAAATGCTATAAAGAGTAAAAAAGAGGGTCCCAAGAGGCTGGTAAGAGCAAAAATCAAGTATAGAAATGCAGATACTCAAGAAAGTTTAAATATCTTATGAAGAGAAGTGGAAAACCAAGTATAGAGAAGAAATTTATAAATAAAAGTGAACAGGCAATTTTCCCTGACCTCTTCACAGGCCTCGCTACAGGGGTGCCTCACTTACTCAGACTGCAGCTCTTAGCCCCTTGTGGGAGGGGGAGCACACAGGTGAGTGGGTGCAGGGGGTGGGACGAGTGCTGGGTGCCCTCAGGAGCAGAACTCTGTGTGGCCCCAGGATAGTGTCTAGCAGGGTACTCGCGACCCCTGGAGCCCAAGAGGCCATGTATTACAGTGCTCTTTTAGCTTTGCCATCTGCAGATGGTTTAAGTGTTAAACTGCTCAAACATCCACACTCATGACTCCTGAGCTCTTGTTCGGTGTCCAGGAAGAATCAGGTTGCATGAATGAATTGAAGGGTGGTGAATACAGAGGATTTTATTGCCGAAAATGAAAGTGGCTTTCAGTGGGAAAGGAACTGGAAAGGGGATGCAACAGGAAGGACCAGGAAGTTGGTATTCCCTTGGAGTCTGGCTGTCCCCACCCAGGCTCTTCTCCAAAGTCCCGCCATCAAGCTGTCCCTCTGAAGTCAAGCTACTTCTCTCTGACGTCTGGCTGCTTCTTCCCTTCTCTCCTCCTCTGCCACTCCTCTGCCAGTGGAGCCTGGGGATTTTATGGGTACAGGATGGGGGCAGGGCAGGCCAGGGTAGTTTTGGAAAAAGCAACATTCAAGTGGGAAAACCGGAATGTAAAATTCTCACTTTGGGGTGTGGTTCCAGGCTTGAGGGTGAGGCCCTCGCAGGGACTGCCTTTTTCTACCCAGTATTTCCCTGCCTCCTGTCCGTATCAAAAACACTGGAAGAAATGGGAAAGATTAGTCATATGGGTACTAGAATTAGTGATTCAAGGGAAAACAGGTTCATTTCATTAAATAAATTTCATTATGCAAATTTCAAAGGTCCAGAGAGTTTCATTTAAGAATGGCCCTCAAAGAAGAATCTTCTTTTTCCATTTTGTTGCAACATTTTTGAAATGTTTAAGCCAAAGAATAATTACCAAAAAAGAAAATGAAAGAAATAGTAAGGTAACTTGCATGTTTATTCTGAGAACTATCATTTAAAGGTGTAAGAATAAATGTGACTTTATTATTTCAATCCTCAGAGTTTGAAGAAGAAAAGGAGTTCAAAATGGTGTATATTTGCATGTGCTCATGCATGTGCCTGTACTCAATCTGAAAAATCTATATAAAGCGAAGTGTAGAATTATTGAAATGTAGTTATCTTTCTAGTTGTTTAACCATTTAATGTCTCTTTTGGACAGTTAAAGAACCCTTGACATGCAAGTCTCTCAAAAAATGGAGTTTTGTACTATTCCTGAATTTAGAAAGAACCGTTATTCATGTAGCCGAGCTAGATGAATAGGGACATTGGGGTAGTAGATTGGTGAGGAATGGTAGGTTTTCTGCTTTTATTAACTTCCTAAAAAATTGCCATAAACTAAGGGGTTTAAAGCAGCAGAAATTTATTCTCCTACAGTTCTGGAGGCCAGAAGTCTAAAATGAAGGTGTCAGCAGAGCATGCCCTTCCTGAAGTCTCCAGGGAAGAAAACTTTCTTTCCTATTCTCGCTTCTGATGGTAGCCAGCAATCCTTAGTGTTCCCTGTTTTTTGGCAGCATAATTCCAATCTCTTCCTCCATCTTCACATGGTCATCTATCTTCTGTTTGTGTCCAAATTCCCCTTTTCTTATAATGACAACACTCACTGACTAGGTTAGGGTCCACCCTAATTCAGTATGATCTCTTCTTAATTTGATTACATCTGTAAAGACTCTATTTCCAAATAAAGTCACATTCACTGGTTTTGGGTGGACAGTAATTTTGGGGAAACATTATTCAATCCAGTGCACTGCTGTTGAGCCATTTTGGAAGAAACTGAATGAATTCTACTAATATGGGACAGCACCAAAGATACTATTCCATGCTTTGTGGTGGAGGAAGCCATGAGCAACAGGCAAGGTAAGGAATGAGGAAACTCCTGTAGGAAAAGCCAGGATGGTCAAATGCATCCTGCCCTAACCCAACTCTCATACAAGAATAGTTATGGTGGGAAAAATTGAAATTTACAATTACTCTATTTTCCATTTCTCTCTGCTCACTCAAGAACCCAATATAGGCACTGTCCTCTCAATCTTCTGAATCCTTAACCATGTCCTCTCTCAAGGCTCCTTTGCATCAAGATGGAGGTATAATATAAGAAAACTGTATCTGTATGTCTGTATTCAAAAAGAATACAATGCTGTACTTAACAAGGCAAAACCTCACTCACAGAGACCTGGATTGAAGTCATGATTTTGGCCCCTGATTGTTGGATGACCTTCTTTAGGTCTTAGTGTCCCCACTTTAAAAATGGGAGTAATTGTAGCAACTCTTTCAGGAAGTTTAAAAAATAATTGTTTTGATTATAGTCATCTGAGGTCCCAGTTCAAGATGGCTGACTAGAGACACCAGACACCCGCTCTCTCCAGAAAGAAGAACCGAAATTATGAATAGTTAATTATACTTCAAATAGAACATTTAAGAGAGAACACTAGCGTTCAGGAAACACCTGAGGCACAGAAGAGGGAAGCAAGCAAGTTGGCTGGGAGCCATGAGGAGCTCATTATTGCAGGGAAAGGGTAAGTGAGGGAATTTCATAGTCCACATCCCCACCACAGACTGCTGCAATCCATACCACAAGAGAGCTGCTTTACCCACACAAACCATGACAGTAGCATGAGTGGTGATTTGAAGACTCTGAGGGCATTGCACCAGACAGGGAACTTGTGTTGAGTCACTCAACACCCCCTCCACCCAAACCTAAGCAGCTGCAGCTGGGCACCATTGTGAGAGCATAGCCATCACGGGTCTGCATCATGTCCTGGGAACCACAACCCCTAAATCTCCATACCCTGTGAGCCCCTACTGACATCCCCCTGTGTCCACCTGGAGGGCTATAGTGGTATAGCACTGGTTAGACCCAAAGGTGCTGTGGGGTCCCTGGTACTCCAGCCCACAGGGAATACTGCTCCCCAGGGAAAGGACCTTGCAGCACACCAAAAAGGCAGCCCCTGGGAAAAAAGAATACAAAATGCATGTTTTCCAGAGCCTGCGAGCTCCCTGTATGGGGCTGTGAGAAGTGACCCCACCCCCAGAAGTGGCACAGACTCTATGATCAACCTCACAAGCAGAGTATGATCCCCTCCCCCTGGCAGAACAGCCACTGTGCTCAGTCTCATACACACAGAGTGGAACCCCTTCTCCCCCTGGACACACTGCTATGGGCACAGCCTCTGTTACTGCTGTGGGGGCTGGACCAGGTGAACCAGACAGCTGCCTGTCTGGGACTGTGAGTGGTCACTGTGCTCCCACTGGCAATGTGGCCTTCATGCCTGGACTCATGTGCAAAGGGGAGGGTCCCTCCCCACCTCTGCACCTCGGCATGGAGCAGTTGTGAGCAGGAGAACCAGAGAGTTTTGTCTCTGGGGCTGTGGATGGCAACCCTGCACCACAGCCACTGCCAAAATCAGTGTGCAGTTCTCAGAATACAGAAGGTTTTCCTGCCACTTCTATTGCCATTGCCCACATGACACTGACTTCCCAGGGACCCAAGAACTTGCTCATCCAGTTGGTCCACCACTGCTAATACCTGCATCTGAGCAAGCTACCCGGAGGTCCAAGAATTCACCCATCTGATTCCACTAACACTGGAGGCAGTGTATGCTGTCCTGGGGCCCAAGATTAGGCATGCTTAGACCACTGCTACCACCACAGGAGTCTGAAGACTGACCCACCAGGCATCTCTATCACCATAAAAGCTCAATAGAGCCTCCACTAATAACTGCATCCAAAGCCACCAAGGAAATCTGATGCCAATGGTGCTGTTTACCACCAAATAAATCATACAGAGACTACACTACTGTACACATCCAGAATCAAAGCAAAAGGTCCTACCCAACCAACTTATTTGATATATCTTCAGGAAAAAGCCCTCCCCTATGAAAGCAGCAAATCAAAAAAAAAAACAAGAAAAAGTGACTAATTACACCAGGTGCACAGATATCAATGTAAGAAACACAAGAAGCATGAAAAAGCAAGGAAATATGATACCGCCAAAGGAACACAATTCCACAACAAGAGATCCCAGTAAAAAATAAATTCATGAAATCTTGGAAAAAGAATTCAGAATTATAATACCAAAGAAGCTCAGTGAGGTACAATAGAATTTCAAAAAACAATACAATGAAATCAGAAAAAGAACTCAGGATATGAATGAGAAATACACCAAACAGAGATATACATTAAAAAAGAATCAAAAAGAAATTTTGGAACTGAAAAATTCCTTAAATGAAAAACAAAATGTACTAGAAAACTTCAACAATAGACTAGACCAAGCAGAAGAGAGAATTTCAGAACTTGAAGACAGGTCTTTTGAAATAACCACTCAGACAAAATAAAGAAAAAATAATAAAAAAAGGATGAGTGTAGACTTATGAGATATGGGACACTATAAAGTGACCAAGTATATACATTATTGGCAGCCCCAAAGGTGAGGAAAGAATGAAATAATTTGAAAACTTATTTAATGAAATAATAGACAAAAACTTCCCAAGTCTAACAAAAGATTCAGACATCCAAATATAGGGGACCCAGCAATCCCCAATTAGATACAATGCAAAAAAGGTCTTCTCTGTGGCACATTATAGTCAAACAGCCTAAATTCAATGACAAGGAGAAAATTCTAAAATCATCAATAGAAAAGAATCTAGTTATCTGTAAAGGAGCCCCCATTAGACTAACAGTGAACTTCTCAGCAGAAGTCTTACAGGCCAGGAGAGAATGACAAAATACATTCAAATTGCTGAAAGAAAAAAAACTCTGCCAGCCAAAGATATTGTATACAACACAAGTATTCTTCATAAATGATAGACCTGCCTTACAATAAATGCTCAATGGAGTCCTAAACCTGTAAGTGAAAAGACTACAGTTACCATCATGAAAACACATGAAAATTTAAAACTCCTTGTTGCAGCAAACACACAAATGCACTAGAGAAAAAACTCAATGGTACCACCACAGAAAATCAGCAAACCACAAGGACAAGAAATAAGAGAATCAGAAAGGAAAAAGAATATACAAAACAACCATGAAACAGATAACAATTTGGGAGGAAAAAATCCCTCACATATCAATAACGACCCTGAATGTAAACAGGCTAACTTCTCTCCTTAGAAGATATAGACTAGTTGAATGGATTTTAAAAAAAGATACAACTATATGCTGCCTGCAAGAAATGCACTGTACCTGTTAAGGAGCATATATAAACTGAAAGTAAAGGGATGGAAAAAGATATTCCATGCAAATGGAAACCAAAAGCAAGCAGCAGTAGTTATGTCAGATAAAACAGATTAAGTCAAAAAGAGTAAAAAAAAAGACAAAGAAGGTCATTATATAATGATAAAGGGATCAACCAGTAAGAGAATGTAACAATTCTAAACATACATGCACCGAGCACTGCAGCACCCACATTCAGAAATAAAAATTGCTGGAGCTAAAGAAAGAGATAGAATTCAATACAATAATAGTTGCAGATGTCAATACTCCACTCTCAGCATTAGACAGACCATGCAGACAGAAAATAGAGAAACATTGAACTTAAACTGCACTTTAGAACAAAACGACCTAATACACATTTACAAAACATTTCATTCAGCAACTGGAAAATATACATTCTTCTCATCAGCACATAGATCATTCTCTAGGACTGACCACATGTTAGGTGACAAAACAAGTCACAACAACTTTTTGAAAATCAAAGTCATATCAATCACCTTATCAGACCACAATGGAATAAAACTAAATATCAAAACCAAGAGGAGCTTTGAAAACTATGCAAATCCATGGAAATTAAACAACGTGTTCCTGAATGAACATCAGATCAATAAAGAAATTAAAATGGAAGTTTAAAAATTTCCTGAAACAAAAGAAAATGAAAACAGATGAAAATGACATCTCAACACTTATGGGACACAGCAAAAACAGTGCTAAGAGGAACGATTATAGTAATAAATGCCTACATAAAACCCAGGACAGGGCGCGGTGGTTCACGCCTGTAATCACAGCACTTTGGGAGGCCCAGGCGGGCGGATCACGAGGTCAGGAGATCGAGACCATCCTGGCTAATACGGTGAAACTCCGTCTCTACTAAAAATTACAAAAAGTTAGCCGGGCTTGGTGACGGGCGCCTGTAGTCCCAGCTATTCGGGAGGCTGAGCCAGGAGAATGGCGTGAATCTGGGAGGCGGCGCTTGCAGTGAGGGGAGATCAGCCACTGGACTCCAGCCTGGGTGACAGAGCGAGATTCCGTCAAAAAAACCCAAAAACCAAAAAACAAACAACAACAACAACAACAAAAACAGAAAGAATTCAAGTAAACAATCTAATGACGTACTTCAAGGCTTCAAGGAACTGGAAAGCAAGAACATCAAATTAACAGAAGAAAAGAAATAATAAAGATCAGAGCAGAAGTAAACTAAAATAAAGACTAAAAAACAAAAATACAAATCATCAACAAAACAAAAAGTTGGTGCTTCCAAAAAATAGCTGATATGGTTTGGCTGCACCCCCACCAAAATCTCAACTTGAATTTTATCTCCCAGAATTTCCACGTGCTGTGGAAGGGACCCAGTGGGAGTTAATTGAATCACAGGGGCCGGTCCTTCCTGTCCTATTCTTGTGATAGTGAATAGGTCTCACGAGATCTGATGGGTTTATCAGGGTTTTCTACTTTTGCTTCCTCCTCATTTTTCTCTTTCTGCTGCCGTGTAAGAAATGCCTTTCGCCTCCTGCCATGATTCTATGGCCTCCCCAGCCATGTGGAACTGTAAGTCCAATTAAACCTCTTTTTCTTCCCAGTCTTGGGTATGTCTTTATCAGAAAATGAACTAATACAAAAGCCAAAATGATAAACTGCTTACTAGAATAACCAAGAAAAGAAGAGGGATTATTTAAATAAACAAAATTAAAAATGAAAAAGGAAACATAACTGATATAAGAGAAATACAAAAGATCATCAGAGACTATTGTGAGTAACTGTACACTAACAAACTGGAAAACCTAGGGGAAATGGATAAATTCCTGTACACATAAAATCTACCAAGGTTGAATCAGGAAGAAACAGAAAACCTGAACAGACCAATAATGAGCAGTGAGGTTGAATCAGTAATAAAAAAAAATCCCCAAAAGAAAAGTCCAGAACTAGATGTTTTCACTACAGAATTCTACCAAACATATAAAGAAGAACCAATGTCAATCCTCCTCAAATGATTCCAAAATAGTGAAGAGGAGGGGATTCTCCCTGATTCATTTTATGAAACAGCATTAGTCTGATACCAAAACCAGAAAAAGATACAACAAAAAACTACAGCCAAGTATCCCTCAGGAATATAGATACAAAAATCCTCAACAAAATACTAGCAAACTGAATCCAACAGCATATAAAAAAGATAATACACATGATCAAGTGGGATTTATCCCAAGGAAACAAGAATTGTCCAACATACACAGATCAATAAAAGTGATACATCACATCATCAGATTAAGGACAAAAACCATATGATCATCTCAATAGATGCAGAAAAAGCATTTGATAAAATTCAATATCCATTCATGATAAAAACTCTCAACACACTAGGCATAGAAGGATCATACCTTAAAGTAATAAAGTCTACATATGACAAACCCACAGCTAACATCATCCTAAATGGGGAAAAGTTGAAAGTTTTTCCTCTAATAAATGGAAAAAGACAAAGATGCCCACTTTCACCACTCCTATTCAACAGGGTACTGCATGTCCTAGTCAGAGCAGTTAGGCAATATTTATTGCACTTAATGCCTACAAAAGAAAATAAGAAAGGTGTCAAATTAATAACTTCATCTTTCACCTTAAGAAACTAGTAAATGAAAAGCAAAGTGAACTCAAAGTAGGTAGAAGAATCAGTAGGTTTCAAATCAATGACTATACTTCTTCCTTAAAATGCTAGAAAAATAAGAGCAAAATAAACTCAAAGTAAGTAGAAGAAGTAAAATAATAAAGCTCAGATAAGGAATCAAATGAAATAGAAAAAAGAAAAAAACAGAAAATCAAGAAAATCAAAATCTGATTCTTTGAGAAGACTGATTAAAATTAATAAATTGCTAGCCAGACTTATCAAAAGGAAAAGAAAAATAAATTTTAAAATATCAGGAATGATAGAGAATGCATTATTAAAGATTCTATGGATATTAAAAAGGATAATAAAGGAATATTGTGAAAAGCTTTGCCAAAAAATCCAACAATTTAGGTGAAGTGGAAAAATTATTTGAAAGATGAAAACTGCCAAAGTTCATTCAAGAAAAAATAGAGAACATAAATAACTGTGTATCTATTGACTAAACTGAATTTGTAGTTTAAAATTCTCCTACAAAGAAAACTTCAGACTCAGGTAATTATACAATACACCAAACGTATAATACCTATTCTACATGAACCTTTCCAGAAAACTGAAAAGAAGGAAATACTTTTCAATTAATTTCATAAGGCCAGCCTTACTCTGCCCCACAAAACATGAAAAGGACAATACAAGGAAAGAAAATTATAGAAAAATATACCACGTGAATTGGACAGAGGATAAAAATTCTAAACAAAACTTTAGCATTTCGAATCCAATAATATACAAAAAGCATAATATATTATGACCAATCATAGCATACTCCAAGAATGTAAGTTGGGTTTAACATTTGAAAATGATTCAAAATAATTTACTAAATTAAAAATCTAAAAGAGAAAAACCATATGATTATCTCAACAGACATGAAAAGCACTTGATAGTATTTAAAATAATTCACAATAAAAATTTCCAGCAAAGTAGGAATAGAAGGAAACATCTTTGAACTGATAAAAGCCTTCAACCAGAAACTTACAGCTAACATTATTCTTTATGGTTAAATACCAATTGATTTTTCCCCCTCAACCCTCACCCCATCTAAGGTTAAGAAAAAGACGAGGATGTCTACTCCCAGCATTTCCATTCAACACTGTACTAAAGGGTCACAATAGGGCAAGAAAAAGAAATAAAAGGCATCTAGATGAGAAAGAAAGAAATAAAGCTGTTTTTAATTCACAGGTGACATCGTCTATGTAGAAACTCTGATTGAATCTACAGAAAAAGCTGCTACAGCTAGTAAGTGCATCAAGCAAGATTGTATGATACAAGATCAATATATAAAAATCAATTATATTCCATATATTAGCAATAAACAATGAGAAATTGAAATAAAAATACTTTTTGCAAAAGCATGAACAAATAGGAGTTACTTAAGAATAAATCTGACAAAAGATGTTCAACGTCTATACTCTGGAAACTAAAAATCAATCCTGAAAGAAATTAATAAAAAGATTCCATAAAGGCTTTTATTAATTAAAACCATAAACAAATGGGAGGATATACTGAATTTATGGGTTGGAAGACTTGATAATGCTGTCACTTTTCTCCAACTTGATCTACAGATTCAGTGCAATCCAAGTCAGAATCCCAGTAGGCTTTTTTTTTGGTAGAAATAGACAAATCAAATCTGAAATTCATGTAGAAATGTGAAGGACATAGAAGAAGCAAATCAACTTTTAAAAATAAGAACGCAATCAGAGGAGAAACAATATCTCATTTCAAGGCATATTATAAAACTACATAGAAGAAGCAAATCAACTTTTAAAAATAAGAATGCAATCAGAGGAGAAACAATATCTCATTTCAAGGCATATTATAAAACTATATTAATTAAGACAGTGTGATATTGATATCAGGATAGGCAAATAGAATATTGGTACATAATGGAGAGTCCAGAAACATAGACTCACACATATGTGGATGTATATGGGTTTTTAAAAAATTTTTTTCTAAATTTTTAAACGTTAAAATTCATTACTAACCATGTATGGATTTTGGACAAAGGTGCAAAGACAATACAATGAGAAAAGATTTTGTCTCTTCAACAAATGGTGCTGAAACAATTGTTTATAATGTGCAAATAAATATTTCAAATCACATCTCACAATAATTCAAAAATTAATTCAAAATGAACCATACACCTAAATTTAAAGCATGAGTCTATCAGGTTTCCAGGAGAAAATATATATATAAAAAAAAACCTTTTTGACCTTGGATTAAACAAATACTCCTTAGATACCATGCCAAAAGCATAATCCAATAAAAAACAAATTGATAAACAGAATGTCATCAAAATTAAGATGCCATACCTTTGAAAGATACTGTTAAGAGAATGACAATACAAGCCACAGATTAGAAGGAAATGTTTTTAATACATATATCTGATAAAGAACTTTATCAGAATATTAAAAACTCTCAAAACAAAATAAAAAAGTAATTAATGGGCTAAAAATTTGAATAGGCACTTCACCGTGGAAGTTATATGGATAGCAAATAAGCACATGGAAAGATGCACAGCATCATGTGTCATCAGGGAAATGCAGATTAAAACCAGAAGGTGATATCATTTCACACTCATTAGAATGGCTGAAATTAAAAAGACTGCCCATGCCAAGTATTGGCAAAAATGTGAGCAATTAGAACCCTCATAAACTGCTGATGGGAATATAAAATGGCACAACCAATTTGGAAAACAAACTTGGTTTCTTCAAAAGCTAAACATTCATCCACCATATGATATAGTTATTCCACTCCTAGGTATTTACCCAAGAGTGAAACCGTATATTCAAAAGTATACAAGACTTTGCAGCTCTCTTTGTAATAGTCCCACATTGGGAACAACCTAGATATCCATCAATAGTTGAATGGGTAAAAAAATTATGATACATCCAAATTATGGGATATTATTGACCTACAAAAACAAATCAACTATTGAAACATACTATAACAAGGATGAATATCCATGTAATAAATATGGATGAAAAAACTAGAAAGAAAAGACTATCTACATCTGATTCCATTTATTGAAAATTCTGGAAAATGCACACTAATCTATAGTGATGGAAAGAAAAATCAGTGATTATCCGGGAACAGGGTGGATTATGGGCAGGGAGGAGTAGAGTAAGGGATTGGAAAGGAGCAAGGACACTTTTGAGAGTAATGGAGATCTTCATTATCTTGGTAGTTTCATGAATGCATGCATATACAAAACTTATAAAATTTGACTATATCCTGTGAGGATGGATGAAATAGAAATAATGACAAATCCCAAGGTCAATGAGGATGTAGGGCAATTGTAATTCATACATTGTTAGAGTAATAAATATTGAAAAAAATCATTTTGGAAAACTCCTCAGCAGTGTTTATCTACTATCAAATACCGCATACCTTGTCTTCATACTGCATACCCTATAACCCATTGATTTCACTTCTGGGCATACATAGCCAACAAAATTTGCCTTTTTTTGTTGTTGTTGTTGAGATGGGGTCTTGCTTTGTCACCTAGGCTGGAGTGTAGTGGCGCAATAACTGTTGTCTTCAATGGCTCACTGCCAACTCAGTCTTCCGGGGTCTCAAGTGATCCTCCTGCCTCAGCTTCTTGAGTAGCTGCGACTACAGGTACATGCCACCATGCCTATATTTTTTTTAAATTTATTTTTTTATAGAGACAGAGTCTCACTATGTTGCCCTGGCTGAGGCTGATCTCAAACTCCTGGGTTCAACTGGATCTTCTCGCCCTGGTCCCCAAAAGTGCTGGGATTACAGGCATGAGCCATTGTGCCTGGCCTTGTTTACTTTTTTTAACCATGAAAATATATGTACAAGAATATTTATAACAATCGTATTCATAATGATTAATGACTGAAAGCAGCCTATGTCTATCATCCATATAATAGATAAGTCAATTGTGATATGTTCACAACTATGAAAACTATTGATATGTGTAGCAACATAGATGAATCTTACGGATATAATGTTAAGCAATAGAAGCCAGTCACAATACATACTGTATATATTAGTTTTCTATTTCTGCTTTAACAAATTACCACAAACTAAGTGGTTTAAAACAACACAAATTCATTATCTTACAGTTCTAGAGTCAGAAGTCCAAAATCAGTTTTGGTGGGCTAAAATTAAGGTGTCAACAGGGTTCTGTTTCTTCTGGAGGCGGAAGGGGAGAATTCATTCCCTTACCTTTCCCAGTTTCTAGGCTCCTGGCCCCTTCCGCCACCTTCAAAGCCTGCAGCATAGCATCTTCCAATCATCTTCTCTCTCTCCTTCTCCTCCTTTTCAATATCTGCGCCTGTTGTCATCTCTCCTTCTTTAACTCTCCTGCCTCCTGCTTTCTTTCATATGGGCCCCTGAGATCACACTGGGCCCACCCAGACAATTCAAGGTAATTCCCCCATCTCAAGATTCTTAATGATTCTTAATCAAATCTACAGTCTGTTTTTTTTTTTTTTTTTGCCATGTAAGGCAATATAGTCACAGGTTTCAATGATTAGGACTTGAGCATCTTTATTTGGGGTGGGAGAAAGGGCATTATTCTGCCTTACACACTGTGATTCAATTTATATGAAGTTTAAAATAGGCAAAACTAATCTATGGTGACAAAAGCCAGGACAGTAGTTACCTTTAGAAGCATCAACTGGTAGAACCAGAAAGGCATCTACTAGGATACCGAATATGTTTTATAACTGAGTAATTGTTTCATAGGTGTATACACATAAACATACATATACTTAAAAATTTTGCACTTTATGTTATGCAAGTTATATCTGAATAAAAATAAACATAAATTAATAGAAATCCTGGAATAAAAAATAGATTAAATCTTGTAGAATATGGAACAGCTAAAAATACTTGAAGGATATGGACAGGTGAAAGTACTAGGGAAAAGTTAAATGACAAAAAAGACCAGTCCAGGAAAGGCAATATCTATTTATTGGGAATTCCATAAAGAAAAAAATTAAGAAGATACACATGTAGGAAGAAATATTAAAATAAATAATAAGAAAATAATATCTCAGAGTTGAAGAAAGACAAGCTTTCATTGAGAGGATATCTGAGTGCTAAGCAGGTTAACCACATGTGTCTTGATTATATATGAGCAGCTCAAGAATAAAAACCCTGAAAGCTTTCAAATAGAATAAGAGTATATTATCTATGAAAGTCCTACTGCCATCAGTAATATTGAATTTACAAGGCAATGAAGCATTACCTTTATATTCAGAAAGAAAATCATGTTGAATCAGAATTCTACACCTTGCAAAATAATCATTCCATGCATTTTTTTCTTAAAAAACAAACAAACAAAAAAAAACAAGAGGCTGTAGTTCAGCAAAAAGAAGTGAGACAGTTCCAAGAAACTGTGGAGTTAGCTCAAGGTAAATATTCCAGCATGATGGTCATGCAGCAGATCAGAAATCAATTGATCCAAATTAGAGTACGAAGTCAGAGGGCTCCAAAACTGTTGTCTTCAATATGGAAGTGAACTCTGTTGAGCAAACACTGTGATTAAGAAGCAAGAGAATTCTTATGATATGTAGATGTTGTATCTCTTTTCTCAGTTACAAAAAGAAATGGAATTAAAAACTCTAATGGTCCAAGATGGCTGAATAGGAACAGCTCCAGTCTGCAGCTCCCAGCGTGATCAATGCAGAAGACAGGTGACCTGCATTTCCAACTGAGGTATCTGGTTCATCTCATTGACTGGTTGGACAGTGGGTGCAGCCCATGGAGGGCAAGTTAAAGCAGGGCGTGGCATCACCTCACCTGGGAAATGCAAGGGGTCAGGGGATTTCCCTTTCCTAGCCAAGGGAAGCCATGACAGACTACCTGGAAAAACGGGACACTCCCGCCCAAATACTGTGCTTTTCCAAGGTCTTAGCAACCAGCAGAGAAGGAGATTCCTTCCTGTGCCTGGCTTGGCGGGTCCCACACCCATGGAGCCTTGCTCGCTGCTAGCGCAGCAGTCTGAGATCAAACTGCAAGGCGGCAGCCTGGTTGCGGGAGGGGCATCTGCCATTTCTGAGTCTTGAGTAGGTAAACAAAGCAGCCAGGAAGCTCAAACTGGATGGAGCCCACTGCAGCTCAGCAAGGCCTATTGCCTCTAGATTCCACCTATGTGGGCAGGGCTTAGCAGAACAAAAGGTAGCAGACAACTTCTGCAGACTTAAATGTCCCAGTCTGACAGCTCTGAAGAAAACAGTGGTTCTCCCAACATGGTGTTTGAGCTCTGAGAAAGGACAGATTGCCTCCTCAACTGGGTCTCTGATTCTCGTGCAGGCTAACTGAAAGACACCTCCCAGTAGGGGCCAACAGACACCTCATATAAGCAGGTGCCCCTCTGGTAGGAAGCTTCCAGAGGAAGGATCAGCAATATTTGCTGTTCTGCAGCCTCTGCTGGTGTTACCCAGGCAGACAGGGTCTGGGGTGGACCTCCAGCAAACTCCAACATACCTGCAGCTGAGGGACCTGACTGTTAGAACAAAAACTAACAAACAGAAAGGAATAGCATCAACATCAACAAAAATGACATCTACATCAAAACCCCATCTGTAGGTCACCTACATCAAAGACCAAAGGTAGATAAAACCACAAAGATGGGGAGAAACCAGAGCAGGAAAGCTGAAAATTCTAAAAATCAGAGCACCTCTTCTCCTCCAAAGCACAGAAGCTGCTCACCAGCAACAGAACAAAGCTGGGCAGAGAATGACTTTGACGAGTTGACAGAAGTAGGTTTCAAAAGGTCAGTAATAACAAACTTCTCTGAGCTAAAGGAGCATGTTCAAACTCATCTCAAGGAAGCTAAAAACCTTGAAAACAGGTTAGACGAATGGCTAACTAGAATAAACAGTGTAGAGAAGACCTTAAATGACCTGATGGAGCTGAAAACCATGGCATGAGAACTTCGTGATGCACGCACAGGTTTCAATAACCAGTTCAATCAAGTGAAAGAAAGGGTATCAGTGATTGAAGATCAAATTAATGAAATAAAGCGAGAAGACAAGATTAGAGAAAAAACAGTAAAAGGAAACGAACAAAGCCTCTAAGAAATATGGGACTATGTGAAAAGACCAAATCTATGTTTGATTGGTGTACCTGAAAGTGATGGGGAGAATGGAGTCAAGTTGGAAAACACTCTTCAGGATATTTTCTAGGAGAACCTCTCCAACCTAGCAAGGCAGGCTTTAAATCAACAAAGATCAAAAGAGACAAAGAAGGCCGTTACATAATGGTTAAGGGATCAATTCAACAAGAAGAGCTAACTATCCTAAATATATATGCACCCAATACAGGAGCACCCAGATTCATAAAGCAAGTCCTTAGAGACCTACAAAGAGACTTAGACTCCCACACAATAATAATGGGAGACTTTAACACCCCACTGTCAATATTAGACAGATCAAAGAGAGAGAAGCCTAACAAGGATATCCAGGACTTGAAGTCAGTTCTGCACTAAGCAGACCTAATAGACATCTACTCTCCACACCAAATCAGCAGCATATACATTCTTCTCAGCACCCCATTGCACTTATTCTAAAATTGACCACATAATTGAAAGCAAAGCACTCCTCAGCAAATGTAAAATAACAGAAATCACAAGAAACTGTCTCTCAGACCACAGTGCAAACAAATCAGAACTCAGGGTTAAGAAACTCACTAAAACTGCACAACTGCATGGAAACTGCACAACTTGCTCCTGAATGACTACTGGGTAAATAACGAAATGAAGGCAGAAATAAAGATGTTCTTTGAAACCAGTGAGAACAAAGATACAACATACCAGAATCTCCGGGACACATTTAAAGCGATGTGTAGAGGGAAATTTATAGGACTAAATGCCCACAAGAGAAAGCAGGAAAGATCTAAAATTGACACCCTAACATCACAATTAAAAGAACTAGAGAAGCAAGAGCAAACACATTCAAAAGCTAGCAGAAGGCAAGAAATAACTAAGATCAGAGCAGAACTGAAAGAGATAGAGACACAAAAAACCCTTCAAAAAATCAATGAATCCAGGAGCTGGCTTTTTGAAAAGATCAACAAATTGATAGACTGCTAGCAAGACTAATAAAGAATATAAGAGGGAAGAATCAAATAGACACCATAAAAAATGAAAAAGCGGATATCAGCACTGATCCCACAGAAATACAAACCACCATCAGAGAATACTATAAACACCTCTACACAAATAAACTAGAAAATCTAGAAGAAATGGATAAATTCCTGGACACATATTTGGGACACATAGAATTGGGACAACCTCCCAAGACTATACCAGGAAGAAGTTGAATCTCTGAATAGATAAATAATGGGGTCTGAAATTGAAGCAATAATTAATAGCCTACCAACCAAAAAAGGTCCAGGACCAGACGAATTCACAGTTGAATTCAACCAGAGATACAAAGAGGAACTGGTACCATTCCTTTTGAAACCATTCCCATCAATAGAAAAAGAGGGAATCCTCCCTAACTCATTTTATGAGGCCAACATCATCCTCATACCAAAGCCTGGCAGAGACACTATAAATATAAAAGAGAATTTTAGACCAATATCCCAGATGAATATCGATGCAAAAATCCTCAATAAAATACTGGCAAACTGAATCCAGCAGCACATCAAAAAGCTTATCCACCATGATCAGGTCGACTTCATCCCTGGGATGCAAAGCTGGTTCAACATATGCCAATCGATAAACATAATCCAGCATATAAACAGAACCAAAGACAAAAACCACATGATTATCTTAATAGATGTAGAAAAGGCCTTCTACAAAATTCAACAGCACTTCATGCTAAAAACCCTTAATAAACTAGGGACTGATGGAACGTATCTTAAAATAATAAGAGCTATTTATGACAAACCCACAGCCAATATCATACTGAATGGACAAAAACTGGAAGCATTCCCTTTGAAAACCAGCACAAGACCAGGATGCCCTCTCTCACCACTCCTATTCAACATAGTGCTGGAAGTTCTGGCCAGGGCAATCAGGCAAGAGAAAGATGTAAAGGGTATTCAATTAGGAAAAGAGGAAGTCAAATTGTCCCTGTTTGCAGATGACATGATTGTTTATTTAGAAAACCCCATCGTCTCAGCCCAAAATCTCCTTAAGCTGATAAGCAACTTCAGCAAAGTCTCAGAATACAAAATCAACATGCAAAAATCACAAGCATTCCTACACACCAGTAACAGACAAACAGAGAGCCAAATCATGAGTGAACTCCCATTCACAATGGCTACAAAGAGAATAGAATAACTAGGAACACAACTTACAAGGGATGTGAAGTACCTCTTCAAGGAGAGCTACAAACCACTGCTCAACAAAATAAAAGAGGACATGAACAAATGGAAGAACATTCCATGCTCATGGATAGGAAGAATCAATATTGTGAAAATGGCCATATTGTCCAAGTAATTTATAGATTCAATGCCATCCCCATCAAGCTACCAATGACTTTCTTCACAGAATTGGAAAAAACTACTTTAAAGTTCATATGGAACCAAAAAAGAGCCTGCGTTGTCAAGACAATCCTAAGCAAAAAGAACAAAGGTGGAGGCATCATACTACCTGACTTCAAACTATACTACAAGGCTACAGTAACTAAAACAGCATGATAGTTGTACCAAAAGAGAGATATGGACCAATGGAACAGTACAGAGGCCTCAGAAATAACACCACACATCTATAACCATCTTGTCTTTGACAAACCTGACAAAAACAAGAAATGGGGAAAAGATTCCCTATCTAATAAATGGTGCTGGGAAAACTGGCTAACCATATGTAGAAAGCTGAAACTGGATCCCTTCTTTACACCTTATACAAAAATTAATTCAAGATGGATTAAAGACTTAAACGTTAGACCTAAAACCATAAAAACCCTAGAAGAAAACCTAGCCAATACCCTTCAGGACATAGGCACGGGCAAGGACTTCATGACTAAAACACCAAAAGCAATGGCAACAGAAGCCAAAATAGACCAATGGGATCTAATTAAACTAAAGAGCTTCTGCATGTCAAGTAAGCTACCATCAGCGTGGACAGGCAACCCACAGAATGGGAGAAAATTTTGCAATCTACCCATCCGACAAAGGGCTAATATCCAGCATCTACAAAGAACTCAATCAAATTTACAAGAAAGAAACAACCCCATCAAAAAGTGGGCAAAGGATATGAACAGACACTTCTCAAAAGAAGACATTTATGCAGCCAACAGACACATGAAAAAATGCTCATCATCACTCGGCATCAGAGGAATGCAAATCAAAACCACAATGAGATACCATCAGAAAGGCGATCATTAAAAAGTCAGGAAACAACAGGTGCTGGAGAGGATATGGAAAAATAGGAAGGCTTTTACATTATTGGTGGAGTCTAAATTAGTTCAACCATTGTGGAAGACAGTGCATTAGTGGGTATATGCCCCAAAGATTATAAATCATGCTACTATAAACACACATGCACATGTACATTTATTGCGGCACTATTCACAATAGCAAAGACTTGGAACCAACCCAAATGTCCATTAATGATAGACTGGATTAAGAAAATATGTCACATACACACCATGGAATACTACGCAGCCATAAAAAAGGATGAGTTCATGTCCTTTGCAGGCACATGGATGAAGCTGGAAACCACCATTCTCAGCAAATTATCACAAGGACAGAAAACCAAACACCGCATGTTCTTTCTCATTGGTGGGAATTGAACAATGAGATCACTTGGACACAGGCTGGGGAACATCAGACACTGGGTCCTGTTGAGGGGTGGGAGGCTGGGGGAGGAATAGCATTAGGAGAAGTACTTAATGTAAATCACAAGTTGATGGTGCAGCAAACCAACATGGCACATGTATACCTATGTATCAAACCTGCAGGTCGTGCACATGTACCCTAGAACTTGAAGTATAATTTTTAAAAAATAGAAAATAAAATAATGAAATATTATTTATTGGCTGTCAATTTTAAAATCTATAAGAGACAAATTCAAATTACTAGTATATTATTCTTACAATTGAAAAGAAGTGGTAAAACAGAATTCCAGGAAGGAGGAGGAACAGAGGTAGAGGACAGTACAAGAACATTAATTTCATCATTAAACACAAATTAGAGTATCAAGAGATACTGTCTAAAGTTGATTAAGCAATAAATAAAATTTAATGTGTATCTTTTAAAAGTTATACTAGTACAAGTAGTTCCCATTTCGCATGGTAGCATGGGATCAAAAAGTGACTGTGCATGCTTCAATTACACAGTTTACTTTAATTATCAATGGAAAAAATGTTTGTTCCGTGATCTCTAAAAATTGTTGCCACAACACTAAAAGCTCTCTTACTGTTGTTTATAAATGTATAGAGAAATAAAAATACTAAAACTAATATTTATTCTATAATTTAAAACATTAGAAACATTTAAAGTGTTTTATTTATTTCTAAAGAACTATCAAGAGAAGTTTGAATGATGCTTTACTTCTTAAAATGCAAAGTGAGAATCCTTTTGATGCCTAGGCAAATTGACATACTCCTTTCTAAGTTTGGATCAGCTCCTAATATCTTATCTTTTTTGCTTTCAATGTCTTAAAATATCTCTGAGAATTCCTTTAGTGTGAAGATTTTGCTGGGATGTTCTTCTGGGACATCTTCATCCTTTTCATCACAAAGACCTATTTGTATCCCTAAGTTGCCATCAAGTTCCATTGGCAGCATGTCTAGAGTTTCTTGAATGGCAGCAGTGTCATCATTCCTATAGTTAGCTATGTCTTCTATAACTCTGTTTATGTTTGATTTAAATTTAACCTCCAGTGTTACTACTTTCCATTTCCTGTTTTTCACTTTTGTCTTTTTTGGCCAATTCCTCTTCAATTATCCATTTTTGTAAAATGTCACATAGGAAGCTAGAAGGCAATACAGCTACTTGATTTACTGTCTGTGTGTTTTGCTGTCTTTATGACCAATCAGACAGATTTTGAAAAAAGTTATCTAATTGGTTCCTAACCATAATGTACATTATGTAGTGATTAGTGGACTAAAGAGTAATGTCAATGTTTGTACTTTATGCAATTACTCCCAGGCAATATTTTAAAACCATTAACGTGAGTCTAGTTTAAAATTCCCTCTTGACCTTTCCAGTCAATTTCTTCCCCTGTCCTTTGCACAATCAACCATAATTCTGAGTTCTATCACTATCAATTAGTTTTGTCTACCATTAAATGAATATAAATGGAATCATAATAAAGTGTTTACTCTTTTGTGCCCGACTTCTTTCATTTAACATGCTATTTTTGAGAGTCATTCATGTTGTTGTATGTATCAATGGTTCCTTATTGGTTATTGTCGAGTTATGCTGACATATAATTTAAAAAATTTGAACATGTTCATAGTAAAACATTTAAGAAGTACAAAAGTAAAAAAGAAAATTTTTTGAACTCTCCCTTTTCTATTCTTAACAAGGGATCATTATTAGTAGTTGCTTTGTCTAGACATTTTTTCTGCATGTACAGAGTATTTCTAATCTTAAAATAACCATGGACATATGACTAGTGTTTATTTTCCTTATTCCCTTCAGGCAATAGCATAAACTCTTGATTAACTTATGTCGTAATAGAGAGACTTACTGATATTTCCAAACCTCACACTTGACTTTCTATTATTTTCCATCTTAGTTATTTGCAACCAATTCTTTTAATTGGTTAGGCCAGACGTCTTGTGATCATCTTTGACTCCTCCTTTTAGTTACTTCCTTGGCACATCTTTTCACTCTACCTTTAAATGTATCCAGAATCTGATTATTTCTCACCTTTTCCACTTCCACTACCCAGTAAAAGCCAACATTACTTTTCACCCAGATCATAGCAATCTCTTCCCAAAGCATTTAAAAAATTACTCCTTCCCTCTCTTTCCCTTTTTGGAGTAGTCCCCAGAGAGCTTCCAAGGTGATCATGTGAACACCTAAATTGGATCATGCTGCACCTGAGCACAAGACACTCCACGGGCTTCCCATCCTACTCAGAGTAAAAGCCAAAGTCTTTACACTGTCCTAAAAGACCTTAAACAATTTAACTCCCACAACTCTCTGATTTCATCTTCTATTGTTATTCTCCTCACATATTCTCCTCTCATAAAGTCCTCTTTAACTACACTGTTCTCTTTGCCATCCCTCAAAGACTCCAGAAATGCTTCTGCCATATATGCCCTCCCCTCCCAGTCCCCTGCCAGATACCAGAGGCTTACTCTCTGACCTCTTTTGTGTTTTACTGTGCTCAAATATCACCTTTTCAGCGTGGGCCATTCTTGACTACTTTGCTCAAAATTGCAACACCCTCCTCAGAATGTCCCATTCTCCCTCCCTGCTTTTCCTCCACACTACTCATCACTATCTAATAAACTATTTATTTCACTCACTTGCTTATTGTGTGTCTCCCTCCACTAAAATGTAAGATGTTCCATTCTACTTCCCTGCTTTTCCTCCATATTACTCATCACTATCTAATAAACTATTTCACTTATTTGCTTATTGCATGTCTCCCTCTACTAAAATGGAAGATCTGTGAATAGGGAGTTTTTTCTGTCTTATTCGCTGTCGTGCTTAGAACACTTCTTGGCACTTAATAGGTAATCAGTAAATATTTTTAAAAAGAATATGTGGTGATTAATTATGAAACAACTAGAAACTTCATGTGCAAGTTTTTCTTCATACTGTCATTGGATTTTAGAGAGTTGTCCCTATATAAACTGTCTTATTTCTTGCGAGAATATATTACCTATGTGATTCCCTAGTGTTGACATTTGCACCATCACACACACTGTTGAGTTTTGTTCAGTTCAGTAAGCCTCAGGAAGAACAGAAACAAGATCAAGAGTCAACAAGATGTTCATATATTAACAATTTCTTTCCTTTCACTTACTTGAACTCTCATTTCTTCCCTTTATTTTGTTGAAATGGATTGGATTTGCAAGTTACATCCCTAGGATATTTCCCCCATTTTTCTAAGTCTGTAATTCTATTGATCGTCATAGGTGGACAAGGAAATTGCTTGGGACACTGGTTGTCGGGCCAGAATGACTTGTGAAATCTTCTAGACTTGTTGAATCTGAATTTTTTCAAGGTAGGGCTTTACAACCTCCAAGTTTGACAAATTTCCTAAATAGTTCTTAAGCAGCCAGCCTGGAACCTAGACATACACTGGTTTTGGAAAACATCACAGTGTGGTCCTAATTCTCTCCTGTTAAAGCTGTTACAGAATGAGACAGTTGAAAGTAGTTAGGGATGTTCCCAAGATCCGTTAGTGTTTGATTTTCTAGATAAATACACGTGATTGATTTTTAAGAAATCAGAAACTTTGTAAGACACCAAGCCCAGATTTCAAAAGGAATACTTCCTGAAGGAAGATCTAATTAAATAGAACACAAAATTTTTGAGCAACTACTACAGAAGTCACAGCTCTAGTGATTTATATATGTTGCCTGTGTGGTCTGAACTTCTGAAGTTTACCATCCTGTGAATACAAATGTGGTAGAGTGGGCATGGGGATTTACAGGAAGAGAGTGGTCCCCTTGCCACTACTTTAGGCTTCACTTGGTCACCCACACCCAGAAAATTGGTTGTTCTGTCCTGAACAGATTTCCTACATGCAGTTCCTCCAGTACCCTTTTCTTACCACCCTCTAGACCAGCAGAGAACAGAAACCATCTCTACCCATACACCCACGCCAAACTCCCTGTGTTCTTCTCCCCTTAGGACCTCTTCACTGAAAAACTCCTTCTTTCTCTTTCTTTCTCTGCCAATCAAATGCAGACATCCTTCAAATGCAAATAGATTGTATAGGAGGGTTCATAGACAGGATGTCACCATCAATCTAAAAGTATGCAATTCTCACTTCTGGCCAGCAAGAACACTCCCTTTCATCCATTTAATCCTTTGAGGGGATAGAGAAGGAAACCGAGGGTCAGAGAGGTTGGGAACCTTGGTCAAGTTCACCAACAGAGAAGGATCCTAACCCAGGGAGAGCAAATTCTTAAACCTAGCATTACATGATACAGTTCCCCTCCTCTGAAAAGAGATAGAAACTTGTTGATATAAAAAGTGATTAATAGGGCCTTTCCTTTCAACTTTAGCAGTACCTCATCACCACCTATGATTATTTCCTCATGAACTGATTACTGGCACTCAAGATTCAACTTCCCTGCCTCTGGTCTGAGGAGGAGAAGTCCCTGGTTGAGTTGCTCCTGCTATGTGGCAGAACATGAAGTTGTATCACTGTTTTCTTAAACAGAATCCCTCAGGGCCTTTCACTTCTTTTGGGTCAACTGCCTCACTTCATCTGTTTACAGGGTTGCTTTTACCTGGAGTATCTAGCCTGCTCACCTTGGTTTCTTCAACTACCTTGCATTCAGTTTTTACTCTGCTGCTTAGCCCGGTTCAAAAGAAAGCAAAAGAGACCAGACTTCTGCCTGCTTCCTGCTGCCTGCTGGGATTCTGCCATGTTCTTCAATTCTCATTTGATCCTGTCTATTGGGACCATGACTTTATTAGGGCCACCAGCCTTGCTCTGAATTTTCTTGTTTTCCTCTCTTATACACAATTAATCATGAATTGAGTCCTTACTGCTTTGAGCTTTATAGCATTTCTGTTTTTGCAGTCTGATGCAGTCCAGTGCTTAAAGAGGCCAAGTTTGTATTTCTTCTTTGGCCTTTTTAACATCACAGACCAGAACATCACCTGAATTATCCCAAGCTTTAGAATTCTCTGATGACCATAAAATAGAAGGCAAGACCACCACCCCCCAGGGAATAATTTAATAAATTTGAATTCCATTTGTACTTATATGACAAGGATACAGTTATGCATTGTTTAACAACAGAGATGTTATGAGACATGCCTCATTAGGCAATTTCATCATTGTGGGAACATCATAGAGTATGCTTACACAAACCTGGATGGTATACCCTACTATACACCATACAATATACTATAGCCTATTGCTGCTAGCTACAAACCTGTACAGCATGTTACTGTAGTGAATACTGTAGGCAAGTGTAACACAATGGTAAGTATTTGTGTATCTAAACATAGAAAACGTAATGTGTTGTGCTACAATGTCACAATGGCTATGACTTCAGCAGTTGGAATTTTTCAGCTCCATTATAATCTTATGGGACCATTGTTTTGGAGGGGAATTCAACATTTTGTGAAAGATGGCATAAAAAGATAAAATAGAAATATAAACTTTAATTCTCAATATAAGGTCTGTCAAGTTCAAGACACTTTTGTAATCAATGATATCAGCCATTTAGTTCATCCCTAAAGAACTGGGAATTTAGCCATGTCAATGCAATGTTTTCACATTACTAACTGAAGAAAAATGAATGCTCCTTAAATATTTTTTTAAATTAGGAAACCAAAAGAAAGCAGAAGGAGACAAGACAAGAGTGTAAGGTGGATGACAAATGATTTCTCATCAAAATTCTCACGAAATTGCCCTTGTTTGGTAAGAGGAATAAGCAGGGGCATTGTCATGGTAGAGAAGGACTCTGGTAAAGGTCTCCGGATTGTTTACTGCTAAAGCTTTGGATACTTTCTCAAAACACCCTCATAAGTAGGTGTTATTTTTCCTTGGCCCTCCAGAAAGTCAACAAGCAAACTGTCTTGAGCAGCCCACAAAACAGTTGCTGTGATGTTTACTCTTGACTAATCTACTTTTGCTTTGACTGGACCACTTCTACCTCTTGGTAGCCATGGCTTTGATTGTGCTGTGTCTTCAGGATTGTACTGGTAAAGCCATGTTTCATTTCTTGTTACAATTCTTCCAAGAAATGCTTGAGGATCTCAATCTCACTCCTTTAAAATTTGTATTGAAAGCTCTGCTCTTGTCTGCAGCTAATCTGGGTGCAATAGTCTTGGAACCCATCGAGTGGAAAGTTTGCTCAACTTTAATTTTTTAGACAGAATTGTGTAAGCTGAACTGACTGAGATGTCGATTGTATTTGCTATTGTTGTGCAGTTAATCATCAGTCTTCTTCAATTAGGGCACAAACAAGGTGAATTTTTTCCTCACAAATTCATGTGGATGGTCTGCTGCTGCAGGCTTCATCTTCAACATTGTCTCATCCCTTCCTAAAATGAGGTATGCATTTGTAAACTGCTGATTTCTTTGGGGCATTGTGCCCATAAACTCTTCATAAAGGAATAACAATTTCACCATTCTTCCACCCAAATTTCACCATAAAATTGGTGTTCGTTTTTGCTCCAATTTTATCAGAACTCATGTTTTTCTGATAGAAGATCTTTTCAAACTGCGGTCTTATTATTTTCAGTTCCTCAAACTAGATACTATTTAGACATGTTATAACAAATTAGCACAAGTTTATTTGGTTACAAAAAATTGTCCATGCATAGTTTTTTCATAATACACATTGTCATAAATTTTTAAGACCCCTCATATATGCAGTTGACTGAAATGTCATCACCTGGCACATGACTATAATTGCTTGTCTTAAAAAGGACTCTATTTTCTTTTATTTCCACTAAGTAATTAATTATACATTTAAATGTTTATATGTTGTATTATTCAGGGAGAAATGTGTTAGGATGAGTTAGGTTAGACTGCAGTAACACAAACAGCAAAGGATTAGTAGTTCTTAATAATAAGCGTCTTTTGCCTGCTCATATTACAGGTCCATCACAGGTTGGCTGGGAACTCTGCACCATGCCTCCTTACTCATGAAAGCAAGCTGATGGAGTATCTACATTCTTGAATGTTGCTGGCAGTCACAAAGGAAAACAGGTGCATTAGTCTGTTCTTATGCTGTTAATAAAGACATACCCGAGACTGGGTAATTTATAAAGGAAAGAGATTTACCTGACTCAAGTTTCACATGGCTAGGGAGACCTCAGGAAACTTACAACCATGGTGGAAGGGGCACAAACATGTCCTTCTTAACAGGATGGCAGGAGGGAGAAGTGCTGTGCCAAAGGGTGAAAGCCCCTTATAAAACCATCAGATCTTGTGAGAACTCACTCACTATCAAGAGAACAGTAGCATGGGAGTAACTGCCCCCATGATTCAATTACCTCCCACTGGGTGCCTCCCATAACACGTGGGGATTATGGGAACTACAATTTAAGATGAGATTTGGGTGGGAACACAGCCAAACCATATCTTGTGCCCCTGGCCCCTCCCAAATCTCATGTCCTCACATTTCAAAACACCATCATGCCTCCCAAACAGTCCCCCAAAGTCTTAAATCATTCCAGCATTAACCCAAAGGTCCAAATCCAAAGTCTCATCTGAGACAAGGAAAGTCCCTTATACCTATGAGCCTGTAAAATCAAAAGCAAGTTAATTACTTCCAAGATACAATGAAGGGACAGGTGTTGGGTAAATACACCTATTCCAAATGGGAGAAATTGGCCAAAACAAAGGGATTACAGGCCCCATGCAAGTCTAAAATCCAGTAGGGCAGACATTAACCCTTTAAGTTCCAAAATGATCTTCTTTGACTCCAAGTCTCACATCCAGGCCACACTGATGCAAGAGGTGGGTTCCCAGGGCCTTAGGCAGCTCCAACCCTGTGACTTTGCAGGGTGGATCCCCACTTCTGGCTGCTTTAATGGCTGGTGTTGAGTGTCTATGATTTTTCTAGGTGCATGATGCAAGCTTTCAGTGGATCTACTATTCTGGGGTCCTGAGGACAGTGGCCCTCTTCTCACAGCACCCTCTTCTCACAGTAGTGCCCCAGTGGGGACTCTGTGTGAGGGCTCCAATCCCACATTTCCCTTCCACACTGCCCTAGCAGATGTTTGCCATGAAGGTTCCACTCCTGCAGCAAACCTCTGCCTAGACATCCAGGCATTTCCATACATCCCCTGGAATCTAGGCGGAGGTTCCCAAACCTCAATTTTTGTCTTCTGCACACCCACAGGACCAACAGTGCATGAAACCTGCCAAGGCTTGGGGCTTGCAACCTCTGAAGCAATGGCCTGAGCTGTACCTTGGCCCCTTTTAGCCATGGCTGGAGCAGATGCAGGGCACCATGTCCCAAGGCTGCATGGAGGAGGGGGACACTGAGTCTGGTACATGAAAGCATTTTTCCCTCATAGGCCTCCAGGCCTGTGATGGGAGAGGCTGCCCTCAAAGTCTCTGACATGCCCTGGAGACATTTTCCCCATTGTGTTGGTGATGACTATTTGACCGCTTATTATTCATGCAAATTTCTGCAGCAGGCTTGAATTTGTCCCCAGAATATGGGTTTTTCTTTTCTATCACATCATCAGGCTGAAAATTTTCCAAACTTTTATGCTCTGTTTCCTCTTGAATGCTTTACACTTAGAAATTTCTTCTGACAGATACCCTAAATCATCTCTCACAAGTTCAAAGTTCCACAGATCTCTAGGGTAGGGGCAAAATGCCACCAGTCTCTTGCATAGTAAGAGTGACTTTTACTCCAGTTTCCAACAAGTTCCCCATCTATATCTGAGGCCACCTCAGTCTGGACTTCATTGTCCATATCATTATCAGCATTTTGGTCAAAGCCATTCAACAAGTCTCTAGAAAGTTCCAAACTTTCCCACATCTTCCTGTCTTCTGAGCCCTCCAAGTCTCTAGGAAATTCCAAACTTTCCCACATTTTCCTGTGTTCTTCTGAGCCCTCCAAACTGTTTCAACCTTTGCCTGTTACCCAGTTCCAAAGTCACTTCCACATTTTGGGGTATCTTTACAATAGCACCCTACTCCCAGTACCAATTTATTGTATTAATCCATTCTTATGCTGCTAATAAAGGCATACTTGAGACTGGGTAATTTTTAAAGGAAAGAGGTTTAATTGACTCACAGTTCTGCATGCCTGGGGAGGCCTTAGGAAACTTACAATAGTGGCGGAAGGGGAAGCAAACACATCTTTCTTCTCATGATGGCAAGAAGGAAAAGTGCTGAGCAAAGGAGAGAAAAGCCCCTTATAACATCATCAAATCTCCTGAGAGCTCACTTACTATCATGAGAACAGCAGCATGGAGGTAACCGTGCCCATGATTCAATTACCTCTTAGTGGGCTCCTCCCACAACATGTGGAGATTATGGGAACTGGAATTCAAGATGAGATTTGCGTAGGGACACAGCCAAACCACATCAAGAGGTTCTGACAAATGTGCCAGGTTCTTTAATTTTCCTTCTAAAAGTGTGACATGTTACTGCCATCTACATTTTATTACCCAAGGAAGTCACAAAGCCATAACTAACCTAAAGGGGTCAAGAAAGTGTAATTCTATCACGTGTCTGAAAGTGGAGAGAGCCAGAAATACTTGGTGAGAAGCACCAACAACAACTACTGGGGGTTTGGGTAAGAACTAATATCCAAACTATGCAAAGAGTCTTAACACTGGTGAAAAAGTGAAAATGATTTTTTTTTCAAGTTAGAAATAAGTAGTAAACTGATTCAGTGAGCATCTAATTGCTTCTCAACTCAGTTCCTTGAGAGTAGGGAATTTTTTCTAAATTGTCTTATTGACATGACATATAGCCTACATCAAACATACTCAACTTCATGATTTATTTGTTGTATGAAACCATTTTTTTTCAGGTAGAAAATAGATCATGCCAGCCCCTATGCCCACAATTGTACTCAGAGAATAATAGCTATTTTTTTTTACTGATTTCCCCTTGTGTTCTATGGCTATATGTTTTGGCTGAGACCAGCTATTTGTTCAACATAACTGTTCAACATAACTGTTTTCTCATTTTCTAGGACACACAACTAGATAAAACCGTCAGGTATGGCCATGTGACTGAGTTCTAGAATTATAATGAGAGTGAGAGTGATGTGTACCATATCCAGGCTGGGCTACTTTATCCTCCTGTACATGATTTTCAGTGCTCTTTCTCCTTGTATTAACCGAATGCAGGCAAATATGGTGACCTCAAAAGCCACGTGTGAGAATAGCAGAGCCAAGATAGAAGAAGCCTGGATCCTTCAATCATCACTTTGAGAGAAAAGCCATTTGCCAGTCAGAAACAGCCATTTTGGATTTATCTTGAATAAGAAAGAAACTTCTTTTTAAAATAATTATAATTGAGATGGGGTCTTGCTATGTTAACCAGGCTAGTCTCGAACTCCTGGCTTCAAGCAATCCTCCCATCTCAGCCCCCTAAAGTGCTGGGATTACAGGCACGAGCCACTACAACAGTCCCAAGAAAGAAACTTCTAACATATGTGAGCCATTATTCTTTTTCCTTGGACTGTTAAAGGAACCAACATTTCCTGAACTGATACAGATGTCTTTGATGAGCTCTTGGCGAGCTGGTGGAGAGGCCATCTTTTTTTTTTTTTTTTTTTTTTGAGATGGAGTCTTGCTCTGTCGCCCAGGCTGGAGTGCAGTGGTGCAATCTTGGCTCCTGGGTTCAAGCAATTCTTCTGCCTCAGCCTCCCCAGTAGCTGGGATTTCAGGCACCCGCCACCACGCCTGGCTATTTTTGTATTTTAGTAGATGGGGTTTCACCATGTTGGTCAGGCTGGTTTTGAACTCCTGGCCTCAAATGATCCACTTGCCTCAGCCTCCCAAAGTGCTGGGATTACAGGCTTGAGGCATCTCATCCAGCTGGAGAGGCCCTTTGAGGAGAAAATTTGCCCCCAGATTTTGGCAGAAGGTTCTACAAGAAAAGGGTGGTAGGAGAGGAAAGCAAGAAAAAAAGCAGGAGTCCTCTCTTAGAGATGGAGAGTCAGCCCCCAGCCAACTCCATCCCTGTGGAGAGAGCTGATGCTATGGGGTGAGGAGTAGGATTCTTCTCATGTCTGTGTGAACAGATAGAGTCTTAGCCTATCTGGAGAGCCCCAGTGCCCTAATGGTGGTGAGCTGAGGGCAGTATGCAAGTAGATGGCAGCCACAGGAAATGTGAGAAATACCTTCAAATTTTCTCTGCCACATGCTGGAAATCCCCACTACGGAGTTCCTCTGAATTTTGGCATTGACTCCAGAAGATTCTATTGAATTATATGCAAATTATCAAACAGCATAACTAATAAACCCCAAAGCATGTTTTAACTTACAGGCAATGTCTGCAATATAAGAAAGCAAGGGATGAAGTGGGAAAAGACTGGGCAAGCATATCTAGGAACCTCTGTTTCAGTCCTGGCATGACCAGCTTGAACTCTGTTTCCTAACTTCCTCTTTTCACTCTGTTATCTCCTTAGAAGGCAACACATCTAGAGATTCAGCTCAGATGTCATCTCTTTGAAGGTTTCCCTGACCCCGCCTAGGATAGGTACCCTGGCAGATTGGACTCCTCCTCTATTCTCCCACAGGGGAGCATGCAGTGCCACACCATGGCTGTGTGTCTCCACAACTGGACTGGATATTCTCAGAAGCAGGAGCTATGTCTTACCCACTGTTGAATCTCCAGCGTGTGGCCCAGGGTCTGGCTTACCAAAGGTGCGTTGAATACATTAGCAACCTATTTTGCTGGGAGGTTTGTGTCCCACATGAAAAAGGGATTATGGCAATCTTCATCTCAAAAGACAGGATCTGAGCTGGGACCTAAGGAAAGGGAAGTGAAGAGGGGAGAGGAATTCCAAGTAGAGGACACCAAATGAGCTGGGCCCTCGTAAGACTGGATCTGGAACAGCCTTCACAGGAAAGTGCAGTGACCTAGAAGCCCCTTGAATTTTTGGTGGCATAGACCTCTCTCAAGGTTTCTCCATGCAGACAATGGGAAGAGACTGGTGGAAACAGAATCTTACACTATTGGCCACAGGAATGCCCTGTCACCTCTGGAGCTGTCTGGCTGCTGTCCTGAGGCTTAGGCTGTCATCAGTAATGGCAATGTCCATGGAATAAAAATAAATAAATAAATAAAGCTATATTAATATCTGCTCCATTAGAAACACAGGAAATAAATTAATATTGGCCAAATGGGAAAAGAAAAAGTCAATAGGGAAAGAAATACTATTTTTAATCTTCTGAGGTTTTTATAAACAACAGAGAGGGGAAAAAAATACAAACCATGGGAAAGGATCTGCCATCATCCTTTTAACCTTTATTTATTATCACTCATTCTACATCATCCTGAACTGCATGATAATTTAAAATTTCATTTTAATTTCAATGTATTGTATAATTCAACCTAGCCTTTTACAGAATTTTTTTTTTTGGCTGAAAACTTTTTAAATGTCTCAGAAGGAAATGTAACCAGGGGGAGGGAAGGTAAGAAGTCCTGTAACCTTCTAGAGTAGCCATTTAATTTCTGAGATTAAAAGTTCTGTGCAAAACTATGATAACACTAAAAGCAACAAGTATGAACAATGTGAATGTTCCTTAATGACGTGAGGAATCATGTAGTGTGTCTAAGGCTTGGCTTTCTCTGTGTGTCCTCTGTGTTTCTACTTAAATTCAAATTATTTTAACCATTTTGGTTGTTTTAGGAGAATATGCCTTCGTTCGTTTCGCTATGGTATGTTCTGAGACAATGGATTCTCCTTTCTCAGACTTGTCCTGTAGATCCTACCTGAGAGGTTTCTAGAGTTTAGGAAAATACTCATATTAGTAGCTAGCATTTATTGAGCACGTACTTTGTATCAGACATCAAGTTAAGTGCCACAAATGCCCTTTGTTAATTAATTCTCCCTGCCTTGTGAGATGGAGGGTATTATTGTTCACATTTTATAGAAGAAAACTGAAGCTCAGATTGGTTGAGAAAATGCCCAAGGTCACAGAGCTAGGAAGCAGTAGAGGAGTGAGCCCAAGCCCAGAAGATGCCCAGTACTGTGCTTTTAGACTCATTAAAAGGAGGGTAATTAATGAGATGTACCAGAAGGTTCCTGGCTTCCTTTCTCACATTGCCCCACCCAGGATCCTGAGTGAGAGATCCCACTCTACCGCAGCTCTCTTGAGAGATCTAGAATATTTTTCCAAGCAAATAGCTTACTGAGAAGAAGCATCCTCTGTGTGACCCCTGGCTTTGGAGCAAGGCTGGAGCTTTGACACAGTCAGCAAGGCTTTACTTTACTTGACAGCCTCCATTTTGGGTTTGGCCCTGGTCTTATGCTATTGGCTGTAAGCAAATCTGAGTTGACCTCTGGTTGCTTTTGCCTGAGAGATGTGCCGAGACCATCTGCCTATTGAATGTGTTCATTCATTCATTTATTCGCTTAGTCACTATGTTAGGGCAGGTTAGATTATACCAGAGTAACGACAATACCTCCTCTCCAGAGCTTAGGGGTATAAAATAGAAAAAAATTATTTTTCTGTGATAAATTTTCAATATGAGGTGTCAGAGGTCATTTGCTCAAGTTTCACCTCAACGTGTGCTTCCCTGAGATGCAGGGACGGGAACATGCAGTCAGGGGAAGGGAACATAATGAATCATGCACTATCTCTTAAGGGTTCCATTTAGAAATGATGTGTGTCACTGCTACGTACATCTCATTGACAAAAGCAAATGAGATGACCAAATGTATCTGGAAGGACGTGAGCCGGAGTGTTCGTGAATAGCCTGGATGATGGCCATGGCACTATTCTAGGCAATGTGGATACTGTAAAAAATCTTCATACTAGTGGGGCAGGTAGTTAACAAACCTGGGAATAAACATAGAGTACAATTTTATGCTGAATTAAGTGCTGTGGAAAATTAAAGGAAGAGTAAAGAGGGATGGAGGCAATGGGTAGAGGAAACTGTTTTAGATAAGGTATTCAGGAAAGACCTCTCTGAGACATGGCATTTGAGCTAATAATTAAAGTGAAGAAAAAGAGATACAAAAAGATCTAGAAGAACATTTTGGGAAGAAGGAACAGCACGTGCAAAGGTCCTGAGGTGGGAATGGGCTTCACATGTTAGAAGGCCAGCAGGCTGAAGTGTAGTGAGGGACGGGAGGGTGGCTGCTGCTGAGGGCAGGGAGGAGCCAGCTCACGGGAGCCTTGGAGGCTATGATAAGGACTGTGAATGTAATTGGGGGGTTTTTTAACAAAGGAGCAGCATGACTTAATTTACACTTTTAAAAAGATCATTTGGCTGTTCTGAGAAGAAATTGTAGGGGGTGATGATATGAGCAGGGAGACCACTCAGAAGGCTACTGTCAGCCTTGTGTCCTCATCTCCTCCCTGGGAAACCAGAGAAGTAGAGAAAAGTGCCCATGGTTTGGACCTTTGTGCCCCTCAGAGCTGTTCTCCTTAGCCTTCACTGGGTCATCCACACAGGTGAGGCCTGGCTTGGGGAGATCCTTCCTAAGAGATGTATGTTTTCTGCCTATGGCTCAACCAAGAATTTGCAAGGAAGAATGGCAGTTAGACTCAAGATCTCATTCCCTAATTCAAGAATAGAGAAGACATGGCTGTGGGGTTGAACTGAGGCCCGTGGACTCTGTTTATGGTGGCTGAGAGCCACCCCCATGTTTGATTGCCACAGGTTTTCTCTATAAACATAACTGAAAAATAAACTCCTCGCCTCATAAACAAAATGTTATTTCAAAAACTCCTAAACATTAATTTGCTTAAGGCTGCCCTGTTGCAGACCATGTGTTTTGCTTGATGCTTTGGCACAAGAGATGGGCAGAAGTTGCCTCATATATTTGTGTCAGGCTTCATTGGCAGTGGTGTTTGTCAGGGACTGCTTAAGTGACAGCCACAAAACACCTGACTGTATACCTAGAATTACCTATTATGACAGGGCAGCTCACGTCTCTATCTGTCATCAGTGATTTGTATGTTTTAGCTGAAATGGGCATGAAACAAATCTGGAAGGAAGCAGATATCCAAATTAGTTCTCCAACCAACCTTTCACAATGGAAACAGGCATCTTCTCTGGAAGTTTTTGTGTGGCAAGTTTACCTGGGGCATTTGTTTGCTGTCTCTATTCTTTCCTCTGCCCAAGTATAAGCACTTAGGCATAGTTAAGCCCAGGGGAAGGGGCCTAATTCAGGCATTGCAAATGATTTTCAATTAGAGAGGATTCATTTCTATTATTTCTGAATCTAGCCCAAATTGGCATTCAATCCTCAAGACCAGAAAAGAGAAAAGATAAACTTCCTTAACATTTGTCCAAAACCCAATTTGACATTTTCTTGGATTAAATATGAATTATTATGGAAATTTAAAACAATGCATTAAAATAAAGGAGCATGAGAAGACAGCACATTTATAACCCTGCCGCTTTTAAAAGCATATTGGCATGAATGCAGTACCTATTTAGTTTTTAATTTTATTTTTTGAGTAGGTAACATTTTTACATGCTTTAAAAATAAAAATACATGTATATATCTGCAGCAATAACAATTAGAGATAGTTTTTTGTTTGTTTGTTTGTTTTTGTTTTTTAACTTCTCATTTTGGGATCACTTTAGATTGGTAAAGAGTTGCAAAGATAGTACAGAGGTCCCAATATACCATTCACCCAGTTTCCCTTAAAATGAACATCTTACATAACCACAGTAAATTTGTCAAAATTAAGAAATTAACATTGGTACAATACTACTAACTAAAGACTTTATTCAGATTTCACCAATGTTTCTACTCATGTCTTTTTGTCTGTTTCAAGATTCAATCCAGGATATCACATGGATTTTGTTGGCATGTCTCTTTAGTTTTCTCTTATCTGTGACAAGTTGCTCAGTATTTTGGTGTTTGCTATGACTCTAACAGTTTTGAAGAATATTGGTCAGATATTCTGCAGAATGTCCCTCGATTGGGGTCTATCTTATGTTTTCTTGTTATTAGACTGGGGTTGCAGTTTTTGAAAAGTGCATCACAGAGATAAGGTGCCCCTCTCATTGCACCATATCAGGGGTATGTGACATGCTAAAACTGATCACTTGGTTAAGGTAGTGTTTGTGGTCTTCCAGATTTCTCCAACGTAAAGCTGTTATTTTTCCATTTCCATAATCTATGATTTGGACATAGGTCATTAACACTAGTCTCACACTTTACAAGAGGGAAATTCTACCTCCTGGAGAGGGGACTTTCTACATGTATTACTTGGAATTCTTCTGTAAGGAAAATGTATCACTTAGTCTCTCGTTTATTTATTCGATCATTTGTTTATATCAATATGGACTCATGGATATTTACTTTATTATGGGGGTTATAATTCAATACTATTGTAATTAATTTTCTAACTCAAATTGTTCCATCTTTGGCCTTTGGCAGCTCTTTTTAATTGGTTCCGTGGTCCTGTTGACTTGGCCCCATCCTTTGATTTTTTTTTCTTCCTTTGATTGCTTTCTTGGTTTCTGACTCAGTGAAATGCTCCAGGCTGATCTTGGAGTTTCCCTCCCTCAGCCATAGAATCAGCCATTTCTCCAAAGAGCCCTGGTTCCTTTCACTAAAGAATGGTATTTAGAGGCTGGGTGTGGTGGCTTATGTCCGTAATCCCAGGACTTCGAGAGGCCGAGGCAGGCAGGAGGATTACCGGAGCCCAAGAGTTCGTCGAGATCAGACTGGACAATAGAGGGAGGCCCCATCTCTAAAAAAAAATAATAGTAATAAGCTGGGCATGGAGGTGGGCACCTGTAGTCCTGCTACTGAGAAGGCTGAGGTGGGACGATTGCTTGAGAACAGGAGGACAAGGCCGCAGTGAGCTGTTATCATGCCACTGCACTCCAGCTTAGATGACAGAGTGAGACTGTATCTCCAAACAAAAGGGATAGAGAATAACATTTAGAAATCAAAATCTGGGCAGTGGTGTGCCTCTTGCTAGTGGGGTGTCAGTGTTTCTGGTTCTACTCAGTGAACAGAGCTAGTAAATAACCCATGTATAATATATAAATCTATACCTCTCTCACTCTTAAAACAGCCAGGAGTTCATACTCACATCTCTGATTCTAACCTACAGGAGAGATGGTCCAGAGTCCATCTCTGACTCTAATCCACAAGATTTATTGTAGTCTTCCACTCTTGCTTATTTGTAATTTCTTTCTATGATAGTAAATTGGCTCCTATTATCTACAATGTATTTATTTTGTTCAACCCAGCATATACTAAGTTTCAGGATTGCTAACCTATATGCTGCTGAGAAATAAATTTATCAACTGGAATAGTAGTGTTTACACATAATTCCTTTGTCTCTGGCCTTAGTATACAGCTCACACACCACTTTCCAAAGCTACTTAGGTCAGCTCCTTTTAACTCTCCTCTTTTCAGTGAAGTTATGTCATACATTGATACTACGGTTAGATTCATTTGTCTCAGTCTGCATTCCACCCTGGGATCCCTTAACTTTCTGCTTTAGTGTTTTTTAAATTAGCATACAGTAAAGTTCATACTGTATTGTGTACAGTTCTGTGAGTTTTGACAAATGCCTCCCCCACCCCACGACCCTATGGAGCCTACATGCCTTTGTGTGGCCCTTTGTAATCAGCCCTTCCCTCTCCCCCAAACGACCACTGATTTGTTTTCCATCCCTAGATTTTTATATATACTTATCACTTTTCTTCCACATTATTTTAAAATTCAGGTAGCTCCTTGTTAGATAGCTCCTTGTTAGCTAGATGGACTTAGATACATCATAGTCCACATCTTCTCAATATTGAATGTGTTAAGGGACACCCATCTGCAGTAAGCAAACAGCATAATGTAGGCTGTGGAGTCACATTGCTTGGGCACACGCCAGCTCCAATATTTACTAACTGTGGGACTGTGATCAGGTTGCTTAACATTTAAATGTCTTAGTTTCTTTTTTTCTAAAGTGAGGATAATAATAATAATAAATAATCATAATACCTCTTTTATAAGATTGTTTTGTGAAAAAAATGGATTGATACATGTAAAGTTCTTAGAATGGGGCCTAGAACATAGCAGGCACTCCAAAAATGTTAGTTGTTATTATTATCATCATTATTATTAATAATCTATATGCTGAGTCACCTTGTTAAAAATGAAAAAAAATCTTCTTTATTAAGCAGTTCATCCACTAAATTACAAGTAGAAAATCTGGGGATTGGGGAATGGAAACTTTATTTTCTTTCCTGCTGATTGCTACTTCTCTTTTCTTTACAGTTTAACTCTTGCTCACTAGACAGACAGCACACAGATGCAAGAATTTATTCATGAGTTAGCACTGTAATGGCAACCAAATTTCTTTTTACTTGCTACTGCTAGCACATGGTAGATACTCAACACCTAATTGCAATATCAATGAATGGGACCTCCCTGTGTGCTGATGGTCCTTGGAAATACAAAGCTGAATGAGTTCTGGTTCTTCAGTTGAGCAAGCAAGACAGGCAAGCAAGTGCTATGACCAATGCCTCCACTTCCTAGAGGCATGTCTGGCTGGCTTTTTCTGAGTGGGAAGCAAAGTCAGCACTTGGAGACAGGTCTCCAAAGAGGATTAGAAAGCTTCTATGTGGAAAAGATGGGAAAAGGCATTCTAGGTAAGCATATGGAGGCTTGAGAGATCTCAGTATGTTCTGAGAATGATGAATAGATGATGTGGCTGAGAGTGGAACGCTTGGTAATAGGAGGCAGGAGCTGAGGCCAGTGTGGAGGCCAGGGCCAGATCTTGATGGTTCTTATGTTTTAGGCTGAGGAGCTTAGACTCTCTTCTCAGGGGAGTGGAAGCCATGGAAGACTTTTGAGTAATGGAGTAGAAAGGTCAGGTTTGTGCTCAGTGGATCAGTGAGGCTGCAGTAATGAAAATGTAAGAGGTGGCAGGCAGCATTTCAGAAGCAGAGAGTCCAACTGGAAGCCATTGGAGATATCTAGGAGAGAGATGGCTGTGGTCTGAACTGGAACAGTGGGAGGGAGAATGGAAGGGAGGGGGTAGTGGAAAGACATTTTTATGGTAAAATTGACAGCATTTTGAGATTAATTGTATACAGAAGACTGAGGACAGAAAGGAGTAGAGAAAGTGACAGCCAGTGTGACTACTTAGGTAAACTACTGGTTGGTATACTCATTCCTGGACATAAGACTTAGGTCTGGATGAATAGGTTTTGGGGTGAAAGTAGGAGTGAAAGAATGAATTCAGGTACACACAGACATAAACATTGCACACACATATGCACAGGTAATGCATACACACCATTCATCCACCGATAATTAGTGACATTACATCAGGAAACACAGAATCAAAAGTGATAAGAGAAGTTGTATGTGTGCTTGAAATGAACATAAGAAAAGGATGTGTCTTCCCAGGAAGGTTTAGATTGGGTTGGGGCCAGGAAAGTGACTAGGTGCCTAGTCACTGGGTTGTGGGGTGACCTAGCCCTGCTTTGTCTTCAGTCACCTCTGATTGGCATGGCATTTTCCCTCTAATGGTGACTTTCAATGATAAAATAACATCCTTTGTGTATGGATATGACACTGCTGCCCATTGCCCACAGGAGAGGCCCCCTGAGTCTCTGTCATCCTTCAGATGGTGAAATTTTCACAGCAGCAACTGGTCTGGACTACAGGTACAGCCACAGACCATGGAGCAGAAGGAAACTGTGGACTGGTCCCCATAAGAATGGAGGCCCTGCGACCTTCCCCTTGTCAGTGATGCTCTAATCTGTAGAACAAACCAGCAGCACCAAGCAGAAGGTGCTTTTTACTCCAGTCACTGCCTGTTTTGCTGAAATAGCATGCTCTGTGATATAATGTTGAAATGAAATACTAGATTCAGAAGAAAGGTGCTATGTTATGGAAAGGCAACTCAAAGCACAGAAGCAAAGAGAATGAGGCCTTCATCCCGGCACCTTGAGGGGAACAGGGAGGCCTAGACCTTTAACTGTGCTGGGTACCCCTTGCCTATCACTGTACACGTGCATTGCGGGGCAGATGCAGGTCGATCTCACCCAGTGCTGCCGAAATATAATAGGATGGCTTCATGTCAAGCAAAGAGGCACGTTTATTACATAGAATCTCTTGCTCCAAGCTGCAAATGAGAAAAATCCTCTAATCTCACTCAATTTTAATCCTGGATTAAGGCAGATTTGTTAATAAAACACTAGTAAAATCAAGAATAGTTTGCAATTATCTTTAACTTCTATTACTTACATTACAATATATAGTTTTAAAAATACACACAGATGAAGTAAAGTATGTTTCAAACTCCTTGCACCCTTGAAGAAAGAGTTCAGAGAAGTTAAGAGTTCTAATGATAAAGCCACTACTAGAAAACTCAAGGAAGAGAAGGAAAGAGAGCAGAAGAGAATGGCTCAATTAGGATAATATTTTCAATTTTTATGTAAACAGGCTAATCCAAATCAGAAAGATGACCTGAAACAGTGTTGGCGGAGGGTAATACTGAGTTTGTCGGGATGAGTGTAGTGTATGCTGAACTCAGACACAGTTATGCTGACCCAGGTCCTCCCTCCCACCTAAAGGGACAGCAGCATTATCTATGCAGACAAGTGTTTCTGAGGCAAGGCAGGGAGGATAAGCTGTCCTCATGCATCAGCTCTGTACATAGAACTCAGCCAGAAGGAGCATCACATACCTGATGAATCTGTGAAACCCTGAAGGAGACAGCCATGGTTAGACTATTCTCAAACAGTCTGCAGCTCCAGGAAATGCCTCAAGTAGCTACCTCTTTTCTTATTTCTAGAAGCTGGGCTGCTGTTTGTGCCAAGGCAGTGCCAATTGGAGGGCAAAGAAGCCTTGCTCCTCTGAATCCCTGTGAGGGCGCTTGGGTAGCACTCATCTTTGAGAACTCATCACTTTCCAAACATGCTTTCTGTGTAAACTTCTCCACTTTCATTTCCACTTTGCTTTAAATTTAGTTGTGCCCATCTCCTCCTTCTCTGGAAGTGCCCCCTGGAGCTTCTCTCTTCACTGAGGACTGGTGTGGGAGGTGGGGAGGGTGCAGAGAAACAGCTATTCACAGCCATCCACAAGCGGGACCCAGCTCACATATACGTTTTGTTTGTTAGCGTAGAGTTAGCTTAGACAACGTTGTGGGGAAAAGAATACACTTCACATAACAACCCAGATTTACGGCTCCTGAAAAATTTGAGAGCTGTGGTAACCCCGGGCTGTGTTCCCACTGGGCAGCAATCTTCAGAAGGGCAGAGGCAGCTTCTTGTTGGATCACGTGGTGTGCACACACTTGGCACAGTCTGGTCACACCACTCCCTGCTTTCCACTGATCACTGAGGTGAGTGTCAATGTCACTGAATGCTCTCCTAGTGCTGTTGTTCACCTTATAGAAAGAAGAAATGAACTCTTTCTTGTTCCCATGTTTCTCTCAAGGAAATAATAGACCACTAAGTCTGCATGCCTCTTACCATGCTTCCCTCATTTATGGTACTTGTCTGGCTCTTGTCAATATCTGTTTTTGTAATTCCTACAAGTCTAGGCATGTACCTGGCTGAGAATCCGAGCTCTTTGGGAATTAGCAATACCAACCATAAGAGCACACATATTTCTCTTGGCTCAAACTGCCAAGTTTCAGTTAGGAGCCATCGCTTCTCCCATCTCTCCATTTCCATCACCAGCTCTAGCAGTTGGCTCTCTTTTCAGAGCCATTTTCACGAGAAAAAAAAAATCACTTATTGAGGGTTATCACGGCCTGGACTTGGACTAGAGCCGGACTGTGGACTGTGATTTGTGGGCAGCAGCTGGGCTCACTCATGGGCTTGGTGACTGGGCGCTGCCACCTTCATACAGAACAGGGTTCACTGTTACAGAACCTGTATCTCCAATTTGGACAAAATCATGGAACTCTGGGGACACTAACTTGTCCAAATCATAAATGTTAAATCCACAAATGTCCATGATATAATTGTGGGGAATAACTTCCTGGAATTCAGGCATAGCTTTAGGAAGTCCAGAACACCTCAAAATTCTATACAAAATTTCATGTTACTAAGAGGATGTGTTTTTTGCTGATGAGATGGTTGATAACTTTCATTAGACTCTCAGAATACTCTAAGTTTCAAAAGAGTTAATGACTATTAGTGTTTTGTGTGTATATTCACTCCTTCTTGTTCCCCCAAATTTAAGGTTATTTGCAAAATTGTCTACAACATTAAAGTTATAATAAATTACATCCAAGTATTAAAAATGAGGGCTGGTTCAACTGATATGGCTGGTTGAAATAAAAACTCCTTACCTCTGACCCTGTCATATGTCTCCCTGTGTCATTCATTATTCATGACCATTGAGGTGCTGGTGCATCCAGGCTGTGGCTCCCAGCAGGTTCTTAAAGGAGAAATGACTTTGGGAAGGCCCCACATCTCTGGAGCATATTGGAGAGAGGAGAACGAGTTGACAATTCTTTCTTAGAAGCAAAACTGGGAAATCATGTACACGCACAGGTATAGGTATGTTTATGTGTGTGTACAATTGTAATTAGGTGTGCGGAAGAGTATATATGTGTGAGTTTGAAAATATGAGTGCATGTATATGGTAATGTGCACACAACTACGTCAACTACATATGTGGGTGAGCTTCATTATGTGTTTGTGTTCAGGTTTTAGTGTACTTACCGGTGTGTCACAGTCCATAAATATACAGAATATTGAGGATGAGAAAGGGCAAGGCCTAGGAGAAGCATAACAAGTAAAGAGAGGAGAGAAAAATTCCCTGGAAATATTTTTAAAGTAATAAGGAGCATAAACAATATTTTGAGATATCTTCAATGAGCTAAATATATATGTGAATTCTACTGGTGATAAAGTAACAGGTACTGCTAATACTACTACAGTTTGTTCCCTACATTAATAATAGAAGGGAACATTAAATTTCAGTTTCAGCTAGTAAAAATGAAGATGTAAAATTTTCCATTAAAAATTGTGAACCCTCTGAAATTAAGTCACAGCCCTTGTTTAAGTGCCCATTTACCCTGTGTTAAGAAAACCTGATTGAGACAGTCACGACTAACATTGTAAAGGAAAATATGGAATAGAATGGAAAACATCAGAAAATATTCCATATAGGAAGAAGAAGTATTACATGAATATATTGTTTCAGTTGCTAGGTGGTGTGTATGTGTGCGTCCGTGTGCATGTGTGTGTGCGTGTGCATGTGCATGTGTGTGTGTGTGTGTGTTGGGTCATGATGTGAAAATAGGCAAAACAGGAAAACATTATGCCAGGGAAATAAATCCTATACCTCTTGGAATGTCAGTAGCTACAGGAGGCACCTGACTGGGGTTCTGTTTTAGAAAGCCTTTTTCTGATAGCTGTAAGAAGGATGGACCAGAGTTGGGTGAGGCACAAGGAAGGCAGCAGTTAAGAGCTTACTTACCATGGAAAGAGGGGAAAAGGAGAGTATCTGTGATGGCAAAAGCTGAGGTGGGGCAGCAGCAGGTTCCAAGGCTACCAAGGAGGTAGAATCTAGGGATTTGGTGACTCACTGGATGGGACTGCTTTTAGGAGATTGGCTGGGATTAAAATCCAAAGAACCCTTAATAATTCTGTGTCCTAGGAAGACCCATTAAGGGAGGGAATCAAGATTTAGCAGGTGGAGATGTCTACAAGAATTTTGAATATCTTCTAGATTATCAAATTGAGGGATTTCCTGACTTCTTCACGCATTGGACAAGAATCTTCCTGAGCCTCCACAGAAGGGACAATAGCAATTGCCCCCCTTCAACTACCCTACACACTCTGGAGCCTCTGCACTTGGAGCCTGTTCTGGCTCTTTCTTTGGGCTGGGTGCCCTGAGGACAGGCAGAGTAGGCTTTCAGAGGTAAGTTTGTGGTTAGTACTTTAGCTCTGGTCAGTTGACCATAAATAGATTTTTATACTTGCACATAAACTACTCTGATTGCCCACACATACCTACAAGTGGATTTGCACGTGTGCGTGCACGTGTGCACACACACACACACACGTACACACACCTCAAAAAGCAATTTTCCCCCCAGAGCATCAAGAAAGTTTCCCTTTCCACTTAAATGCTTTTCCAAATAGTCTTATTTTATTTTATTTTTTTATTTATTTCTCTGCCATATCCTTTTCAATCTGGAAAGTGACTTGGCCTCTTTTCCCCCATCTATTTTCTGCCTTCCTGCTATTCAGTTTAGGCATGAAACACAGAACTAGATTGAAAGCATTCAATGGCTATTCAATCGGAGAAGAAAAGAGCCCCTTGGAGCTTTATTAGATATGAAGATCCACAATAAAAATCAATTTCTGCCTCTTTATGCAGTTTAAATGACAAAGCACCCACCCATTCTGCGGCCATTGTGCTGGGGAAATGTAATTCAGTCCCCGAGCTGGGCCCAGAGCACCGCGGACTCCCTGACCTGCACTGACAGATTCCAATATGATACAGACCTTCGGAGATAATGACAGCCACTTCATCTCACTGCAAGAAAAAAGTTATCTGATATCTTTGAGGGTTAAAAGGCTATGTGGGCAGCATTTTCAATAACCCACTAAATCAGCATCTTAAAAAATACCTAAGCTTTGTTCCTTTAAAAAAAATTTGCCCCTTACTCCTAACTCCATTTCTGAGCCCCATCTGATAGTGTCACAAGTGTCTCCTGCCAAATCTATTGAGCCTTCCCTTCCTTGCCACAGAAGGGGACCCTCCTAGATAATTAGTTCAAGGGGAAACAAGGTGAGAAAAACGTCTTTATTCCTCTGAGGAATACAGATCCTCAGGTCTCCAGGTCCTGATAAAATGAATGGTATGAAACTAGTGAAAAAAAAAAAAAAGAAAAAAAAACTGGTCTCCAAATCTGTCCTAACCTGTTTAAAATGTTACTGTAAAAAGTTATATATCTATATATACATATACATATATATATGTGTGTGTATATATATATATAGAAATGGACACACAGTCCCTTTAATAGAAAGAAGTTTGTATTAGAAGAAAGTTTGTGATGGAGTGTTGCCAAGGGAACCAGTGAAAACACTGTCCTTGGTCTTTAATTTTCATGGATTGAAATCATCTTGATAGAAGAGAAGACAGTCAAGAAATGAGATGCGTATTTCTCCTTTTGTTTTAAATGGTTAACTTGCAGGAAAATGTGTATTTGGAAAATAAACCTTTGGAAATAGTGGTTTATGCTCTGAGACTTATAGGGAAACACTTATGTGAACTTCATTCTCTCACTACTACCAAAGAGGAAGGAGGGTAAAGAGATGGTGGAAAGACAAGCTATATTGCTATCTGGTCTCTGGGAAGGACTCAGAGAATCAAAGAGCTACAGGATATTAAATAAGGACTGTGGAAAGGACTATGGACTCAAAGTTGAGAAAAGTGCATTATGTTACAAAACACCTGGTCACAGTCTATAAATAACATTAGGAATGCGAATGTGTCAAAACTGATGCATCGCTGGGGTAGCAGTGGGGCGTATGTAGTAGGAGTGGGGTCATACTCAAAGAGCTCTGTGTGACTTTAGGATAGCTTCTTATTACCTGGGCCTTAACTCCTTAATCAATGAAATATGAAGTCTGCAAAATGATTTTTATGGTCTTTTTTATCATTCTCTAAATCTATGATCTGTTCCCCACATTTACAAAGTTATTTGCTATAGAGATATTATCTTTCAGTTTTGCATTTTAAAAATGCTTTGCAACCAACTGTTCTAACAAAGTGTTCTTTAAAAAATAAGGTAGAAAATCTCTATTTAGCTCCATAGCTGGGAAAACATGGCACTGTTGCTCAGACCTGGCATGGCAAATAGGTTTCATCCTGTATGCCAATTTTGTCTGGCAGTGGTTATCTAGAGCAGTGCCATCTGATAAAAAATGCCAGACATAAAAGTGAGCCACATATGTAATTTTAAATTTTGTGCATGCTACATTTTTAAAAAGATAGAAATAAACTAGTACAATTAATTTTTAAAGTATACTACCTTTAACTCAATATATCTAAACTACCATCATCTTAACATGTAATCACAATTTTAAATTTTAATGAAATATTTTACTTCCTTTTTTTTTTTAACAAAGTCTTCAAAACCCAGTATATGTCACAGCTCAACTTAGATTAGTCACGTTTCAAGTGTTCAATAACCACATGTGGCTTGTGGCTACCAAATTGGAGAGTGAATGTCTAGAGCCTTGTGTTGGGAAAAGTTGTGAGGTTGTCCTATGGGTAGCCAGAAAGAGTTCTTTGCTTGATTAGTAATGTCTGCAATTAATAAGCTTGGGGACTGCACCTGTAAGCATGCTATGCTAACTTTGTCAGTCTGTTTAGGTCACAGCCAGAACTCAGGCTCCCAGTTTATTTTAATTTCAAATTTGGGTCTTTGTATTGACATCAGAAAGATCTCAGTTTTTGCAGGAAAAAAAAAAGTAATAGCTTTAGGAATCTGGGGTATTGATGCAGGTTTTTCTCAGTAGATACAAATTTCTATCTTTGGAGGAAAGTTTCTGTGTACTAACAGAATCCCTTCTAGGAATTGAAGTCCACCTTCCTTCCCTGTGGTTTGACTTAGCAGAATAAATATTTCATTGTGAGAACGAATAGCAAACACCAACCCACCCTTCAGTTGTATATTTGGAAGTTCAGGTGGAAGAGAGGCAGACTTAGGATGTAATCTTATTCTTGCTGACAGCTGTTAAATTTCTCATTGTGGCATATCGTTCTACACTAGAGAGTTTTAAAGGAATTAATCAGATCCTTTTTAAAAAGAGATACATTTTTAGTAATCAAAGCATCTTCCCAGTTTTCTAAACCTTTATCCAAATCTGTGACCGTATAATCTTTCCATTTTTCAGAAGTGTTGGGGTTAATTTGTGCCTGTTTTATTATAATAAAGGACAGCAGGAACTAATTTTTCAAAATATGAGTAGTTATTATCTTTCTTCTGGTTTATCTTTGTGATCTCTTTGTCTTTGAGGAAAGTTATGGAATAATCTTTCACATTTAAAAAAATGTATCTTCCCAACTCCAGTTTACTAGAGATAAAGGACAGTGTTTGTCTCCAAGTTCGAGAAGACCAAGAGAATGAGACTGGAAGGGCAGCCAGGATAATTTAGTAGAATCAGCCTTTTTAGGATTTTATACTGTTACTAGGAAGTTCAGTCTATACTGATTCTTATTTTATGGAATGGCTATTTTCTAGGGAAATGATCTTCACATTTTTTGAATAATGATATACATAGTTTATTCACTATAGAATATTTCTTGGATAGACATCCTAAAACCTAATGACTCTTGCTTCTTTTGTGGCCTTGAGGAAATTATCTGGTCATACTTGTCCCATTGTAATTCAACTGAGTTAGGATTTGAAAACTATTAATAAAAATGTTAGTGAAGAACTTGAAACCTGTTGAAGAAAGATAAATACCAGGATGAGATAATTGTTGATAAATTATTTTTGATTACTCTCTTAATTTGGAATCTAAGATTCTTGAACTGGATTCATCCCAATTTTAATATTTGGAGAGATCAAATACTTAAATGCACCTGTGTGTTCCCAGAAAATTTTCTGGACAATGATAAAGCCTAAAGAGCTCTATCATTAAATCAGGTCCTGTTAGACAAGGTATTAAGGAAAGGCTGATAAAATAGCTCATAAGGTTCAGATATGGTCTCACCTTCTACCCTAAGTAGTAGAGCAAGGTTGGCTGATTCCATGGAGCAATGAATTAGGGGAAGAATGTTTTGCCACATCTCAAAAGATCACCAACTCACACTGGAAAGCTGAAAGATCCCTGCTTTTGTTTACCTCACAGGTTGTGCGGTTGAAGAGAGAGGACTTACTTGGCCAAGCTCTGGAAATAGAAGCCCTGTCTATGGATGCTGTGACATGAACCTAACTTTGGTTGGACTGGCATTTGTCCAGCTTCAGGAGATGAACTGTTGTTGTTTAAGCCAATCATTAGCTTTCAGGTGGGCATGTGAATGTGTTCTAGACAAAGAAATATAAAGAGAAAACTAGGGGATTTCAAAAAGGATTTCCCTCCCCTATAAAAAGTGAAAGGCCACAGTGAAAAATCCCCTGTCCCACACTTGCCCGCTTCCTGATTGGCAGTTTATGTCAAACCAATCCTTCTCAAAGTGTGGTCCCCACTTTGAGAACCACTTGGGTACTTGCTAAAAATGCAAATTCTCAAAAGTTAACATAGCAGGCCTAAGACTAATTTCCTTAGAAGGTCCTACTTGAAAAGTTAGCACTGTTTGGTATCTAGAAACTTGGCTTTCACCCTTTAGTCAAAATGACCCACTGTGCCTAAACTGTACAAACAATGCCATTTATGCTGAACACCTACTTTCCTTCTGGGAGTCTGAAATTTTGGTATATGCTAGGCAGACGATGCCTATGTGACTAGCCCCTAGTGAAAATCTTGGTCACTGAGTCTGTAATGAGCTTCCCTGGTAGATAACATTTTACATGTATTGTCACAGCTCATTGCTGGAGAAATTAAATGCATCCTGTGTGACGCCACTGGGAAAGAACTCTTGGAAGCTTATGCCTGGTTTTCTCCAGGCTTTGCTCCATGTGCCTTTTCCTTTTTTGCTTTACATCCTCTTGCTGTAATAAATCTTAGCCGTGATAACTGAAAAAAAGTAAATCCTCAGTTAACCCTTACCCCCCACCAGACTTACTCAATCATGAGCTCTGCAGGTGAAACCCAATACTGTGTTTTAACAAGTCTCCTAGGTGATTCTGATACACACTGAAGTTTTAGAGCCTCTGGTAAGGCAGTGATACTTGCAGCTACTGCAAACTTCTTGGCCCTTGACCTCATGACCCCAATAGTGATGACAGCACTAAGTGACTTAGAGCCTGAATCCTTATGCTTCTGAATTAACCAATGTAGGACTTGTCTACCTTTAGACTTTTTGAATGAGAGCATAATATATTGTTGGCTGGGTGCTGTGGCTCACGCCTGTAATCCCAACACTTTGGGAGGCTGAGGCAGGCAGATCACCTGAGGTCAGGAGTTGGAGACCAGCCTGGCCACCATTGTGAAACCTGTCTCTACTAAAAATACACACAAAAAATTAGCCAAGAATGGTGGTGGGCACCTATAATCCCAGCTATCTGGGAGGCTGAGGCAAGAGAATCGCTTGAACCTGGGAGGCAGAGGTTGCAGTGAGCTGAGATTGCACCATTGCCCTCCAGCCTGGGTGACAAGAGCGAGACCCCCATCTCAAGTAAACAAATAAATAAATAAGTAAAAATTAAAATTAAAATGAAAAAGAATACATTGTTTAACAACTTATTAAATTAAAATAAAATTGGCAACAAGTTCTTTGACACTGCTCCAATCAAGAGGAGACCTTTGTGCAGGCCTCTTGAATCTGGGCTTGCGTGTGTCTGCTTCAACCCATAGAACAGGGTGAAAGTGATGCACTTTCAGTCATAGGCCCAACTTTTAAAAGGTCTGTCAGTTTTTGCCTCCTTCCTCCTGGATCCCTGAGCCACCATGAAAGAAGCTCAACTTCCCCAATGCCACTACACTGCTAAGAAGCTTAAGCTAGCCACGTGGAAAGGTGGTATGAAAATAGCGAGAGTCTTACATGGCCAGTCCCTAGTTCCAGCCCCCTGCCCTTTGAGACCTCCTATGGGGAACTCAGGGGTTGGCAAACTATGACTTACAGGCCAAAGCTGATCAATTCCTGATTTTTGTATGTTTTTTGAGCTATGGATGGTTTTTAGATGTTTAAATTGTTTGGAAAAAATCAAATAAAATATATTTTGTGACATGAAAATTTTATTAAATTCATCTTTCAGAGTCTATAAATAAAATTTTTTGAACACAGTCACACTCATTTATTTGCGTATTTTCTCTGGCTGCTTTCATGCTAGAGCAGCACAGTTGAGTAGTTGAGATAGAAACCGTATGACCAGCATGCTCAAAATATTTACTATCTGGTCCTTAAAAGAAAAAGTTTATTGACCCTTGCTATAATTGATTGACCTGCTTTACTCCACTTTCTCAGGAATAGAGAAAAGACCATATGCTTCCAGATTTTCCAGTTATTTATGTACATACTGTTGGGTTCTTAGAAGCAGGACGTGCAGTATCTCTTTCTTAAGACCATTGTCCCTTCCCCAGGATTATCCCAAAACCCTGAAGAGTCAGTCTTACTTCTAATTTCCAGACAGAGAGGAACTCAGTAGTCCACCTATCACTTCATCTCTGCCACACCGTATTACCAGGTAAAAGGGCCCCACTGGTGGATCCTTGTCCTCTGCTGCCCTGAGGCTCTTACAGGTACAGATACCAGACAGGCCAGGGTGGTGAACTCTCCATGTCACATATTCATGGCTAACCTTCACTTTTAGAGCAAAGTTGTTAGCTGGGACGACTGGGTCACAGCCCAGCCATCACAGCAGCCCTTTTCCCTCAACCTGTAGGCTCATATGTAACCTGGATCACTAGACCAGATGCCCCTTCTTCACACTAAGTTCCTCTCTAGGAACTTTGATGTTATTTTCTGTCCATAGACATTGGCCAGAATCACTGTTATCCATCCCCACAGTATTCCTTAACTTCCCAGAAAACCCTTGGTTTCCTCATATGGATTTGCCTGGACTTCCTTCAGAGCTCTGGGCAGATTTTGCCAAACTATGTGGAGGAACAAAGGTCTTCTTATATTTTTCCACCAAAGTAAGGGAGGAAGGCTTCCTAAATGACTCTTATCAGAACAAAAGAAATCTGCTTTAAGGTAATGTGTCCCTCTCCAAGACATGAAATTAGCTGATACAATTTTTACCTACAGCAAATGAAATTGGCAACAAGTTCTCTGACACTGCTCCAATAAAGAGTGAAAGAGACCTTTGGTGCACACCTCTCAAATCTGGACTTGCCTGTGTCTGCTTCCACCCATAGAACAGGGTGAAAGTGATGCACTGCTAGTCCCAGGCCCAACTTTGAAAATGACTGTCAGTTTTGGCTTCCTTTCTCATGGAGCCCTGAGCCACCATGAAAGATGCTCAACTGCCCCAATGCCACTACAATGTGAGAAAGCTTAAGCTAGTCACGTGGAAAGTTGGTGTGGAAATAGGGAGATTCTTCCATGGCTAGTCCCTAGTTGCAACCCCTTGCCCTTTGAGTCCTCCTAGCTGAGACTCCAGAAATCATGGAGCAGAGATGAGCATTTCCCATTTTAACTTGTCCAAATTTCTTACCTGCAGAAAAATGGCTGCACTAATAAAATACTTGTTTTAAGCAACTACATTTCTGGAAGTTTTTAATGCAGCAATAGATGCCATAGAATCTTACCGTGTTGCTAAATTTTGCTCTCGTCATAGTTTAACACTGATTAGAGATAAGCTAAAATCTGCCTAAAGAGAAATTTCCTTCAAATAAGACCTGTAGTTTAGTTAACAGTGTTGTACCAGGTTAATTTCCTAGCTTTAATCATTGTGTTATGGTTATATAAATTGTTAACATTAGGGGAAGCTGGATGAAGTATATAAACTCTCTGAACAGTTTTTGCAGCTTCTGTGTAAGTCTAAAATTATTTCAGAATAAAAAGTAATCCAAGAAGTCTTACTCTATACCTCCTCTTTTTTTCTCTGAGGCAGCTTCTGCAAAATGTAAGCTTTCTCATGGAAAATTGTCATCTGCTTAAATCTCCCAGAAGCCTTGGAGTGGTATGGCTATAATATGAAAAATGCTGATCTCTAAATTTCCACCTAGGTTGTATTCATCTTAGAACACTGCACCCAAGGCTTGGAGACAACTTCTGAAACTTCTCTACAAGGCTCTCAGGGCCCTGTCTAAAGGGACAGGAAACAAGATGAGAGGAAAACCTAAGTAGGATCACTTATCCTATAAAAGTTACGGCAACCGGAACAACCAGTCCCATCAATTATGCAATTACACTTACAGAATGTCTTACAACACAACTCTTCCTTCTTTGCTCAGAACTTCACTTTGCTTGCATCAACCCTAATCTTAAAAGACAACTAGCCCAACACTTACTTTCTTCTGACATCTCACCGAAAGAACTTCCAAGCCCAACCCAAGCATAATACAAATTGTACACTCAATTTTCCTAATGAAATACCATTTCTGAATTGCCTATGTGATACTATTCCTCATCGCTGAAGTAAGCCAATACGACTTAGTTTACTTATTGTGTAACAAATTGACTGCCTGTCTTCCTTCCTTCCTTCCTTTCTACCTTCCTTCCTTCCTTCTTTCCTTCCTTCCCTCCCTCCGTCCTTCCCTCCTTCCCTCTCTCTCACTTCCTCTCCTCCTCTTCTCCTCTCCTTCTCCCTTCCCTTCCCGTCCCTTCCCTTCCCTTCCCTTCCCTTCCCTTCCTTTCCCTTCCCTTTCCTTTCCTTTTTTTCTTTTCTTTCCTAGAGACTCATTCTGTCACCCAGGCTGGAGTGCAATGGCACAATCTCAGCTCACTATGGTAACCTTTGCCTCCTAGGTTCAAGCAATTCTTCTGCCTCAGCCTCCCAAATAGCTGGGATTACAGGTGTGTACCACCATACCCGGCTAATTTTTGTATTTTTTGGTAGAGACAGGATTTCACCATGTTGGCCAGGCTGGTCTCAAACTCCTGACCTCAGGTGATCCACCCACCTCAGCCTCCCAAAGTGTTGGCATTACAGGCGTTAGCCATCGCACCTGGTCAAAAGTTTTTTTCTTGAGGAAGGGCCTTTCTACAAAAAGGAGTGAAGGAGGTTGCAATTGAAGCTCCACTGTATTGAGGGATTTTTAGGTGGGTTGTGGAGAGAAATTTTTCTTATAAAAATAATAGATTTAAATTTGAAGCAGGACAAAAAGGCTGTATGTCATTCATTCATTTCATTTTTCATCTAAATGTGCCAAGTGCTGAGGGTTTAAAGGATACAATGATATATCCTTTTGTGATGGAAGAGACATCATATCAGTGCCACTTTCTCGCCCTCACTCAGTCTGCTGCAGCCACACTGGCCTCTTTGCTGTTCTTCCAACATGCCAAGCGTGGGCTATGCCTCAGGGCCTTTGTACTGGCTGTTTTCTCAGTCTGGAACATTCTACTCCCCAAGTGTTCATGCAGCTCATTTCCTCACTTGCTTCAGCTTACATGTTACCTGGCTAAAATTTCAACTTTCCCTGTGCTTCGTTCCCTTTCTCTTCAGGCTTTAATGTTTTTCTAGCACATATTTTATTTGTCTTGTTTACTTGCATTTTCCTCCAGTAGAATATAAACTTCATAGAGGCATGAAATTTATCTGTTTTGTTCACCATGGTATTCCCAGAGCTTGGAAGAGTAAGTGCCCAATTAATGTTGTTGAATGAATAAATGAGACAGTGAGGTCTTTCCTGACTTCCCTTTCTCTTCCTATAACCCTTGCTCTGCTTCACTTTTCTTTATAACACTTGACAAACTTCCTATTTCTCTAGTTTATTTGTTTGGTTGTTGTCTCTGCTCTCTAGAGAATAAGCCCCATGAAGGCAGGACTTGATTTTATTCTTTGCTATATAATTCACATGCCCAGAGCAATATCTGGAAGTAGGTTAATGCTCGGTGTTTTTAAGCAATGAATTAATAATTGGGTGAGTGAGTGAGAAATGGATAAATAAATAAATAAATGGACACAGGTCATTTGGTGACCATTTCCACACATCTTGGGTACAATTCACTAGTTATAGAGTCATGAGGCTCAAAGACCAATCTTCACTAAGCTGGGCCTCTCTGAGGGTATTTAAGAAAAAGCCAATCAAGTAACAGCCAACAGAATACAGAGCCAGGAGCACCCTGCCTGAGCTGAGCAAGGGCTCGGCTCAGCTCATCCAGGTACTTATCCATAAGTCCTGCTAGACTTTTAAGCTGGCCTGGACGTGGGTAGACAGGGTGTGGGCACTCCTTTCTCTCATATGGAGAGCTGCTTCACCCAGCAGATGATAGAGACTGACATTTCTTCTCCTAAATAAATAAAACTCTCCATTTCTCTGTTCTGACAGTGCCTTTCGTTTTACTCCTATCACCGTCCTAGGTGTGAGAGGGTACAAAAGATTGAAAAAAAAGAAGATGCCATTGTTCATTCCCCAGCACCCCTGGCCTCAGTAGAACATAAGAACTATCTGGACTAGAGGGAATTTGCATAGCTTCCTCATTACATCCTCATTCTCTACCCTCCCACTCCCCACCCCCTTTAATTCTGGCCTTCAGAAGCTTTACAGGGTTTTTAATTACAATAAAAAAAGGGCATGTTCAATAGTTAAGTAAAATAAAATAACAATACTTACAATTACAATTGAGCACCCCAAACAATCGACGGTTTATTCTCTGCCTTAAAATAAAATAGCTTTCATCTTTTCCCCCTTACAACAGCCTCCTACGCCTAGATAATGCATTTCGTTAGATTTATTTGCTCAGCCCTGAAAACTTGACACTAAGGGGATTATTTAGTTTTAGATTTGCTGTAGTCCATAGTAATAGCCAACAGGAAAAGGAATGAAGCAGCAATATTAGCAGGCGATGGGAGGGGAGGGGGCTGTGCAGTTTGCAGCTAAGCAAAACTGCTTGCATAAACACCATTAAGAAGATTTAGACATCGCTTTCCTTATCATCAGCACTCCTGGAAGAAATAAAAAAAAAAAAAAAAAAGAAAAAGAAAAAAGGGAAAAGGGACAGGCCTTGACTTGCTGTGTATGCGTTTCCATTAAAGGTTCAATACGAAATAAAACCAGTTGAGAGTCCAAATGCAATGATGCTACAGACCTATTCACGCTACCTCATCATAGTCCAAAAGAGACATTTGTTCCACATGTTACTGGAAGAAGCAACTGGACAGAGAACAAAATACCCTGCATTGCCCCATCTGTGTCTGAGCATATGAAACTAAGGCTGCTTCCTAGGTTGGCCCTGTGTTCCATTTATCACACCCCCATCCTGCCTTCTTTACACCCCCTCTATACACACACACCACACACATGTGCACACACACACATACACACATCCAAAGATAAAATATTCCTGATTTTCCATGCTCTACCCAAACCACTAATTATCAGGGTGCTGAGAACAAGAACTGGTGTGAAACAGGAGGGACTTGTAATGACCAGAAATGCCAGTCTTGTGTTTGGCTGCAGGATTAAAAGAGTTGTGTGAGAGAAAGAAAGATGAGAGGAAGCCAAGCAAGAGGGAGAAGTAGTAGAGGAGACTGGTCAAATCCCAAGACGGAAAGTGGGAAAACATTTCAGCAATTGAAAGTGCTTTTAAAGAAGTGCTGTAATCAAATGGGCCATTCCTGGAGAAGTGTCTGTTGGTCTGTCTGTCTAGGCAAAGGAAAAGTTGCAAGTAGGCATTGCATGTTTATGGAGTACCAAGAAAAGATAATAACTCTGCTGTGGGAGTCTAGAAAATAACATTTGGGATTTTAACCACTGTTCCATTTTCTAGATCCATCCTTAGCAAGAAATTGCTAAATGGTAAAAGGGTATGTGTCTACATATATTTTTTTTTAATGCAGACATAAGGGCTCTTGGGGTTTGTAGTACACATTCTTTAAAAAACTAATTAGTAACTAAATGTTATAAGCAAAACACAAAGCAACAACACAAGGAAATCTTTTTTTTTTTTCATTATCAAATTGTAGATAAAATATTGGCAACCCAGGAGCTCTACACTTTTTTTTTTCCTTCCCTCCACTCACCAGACCTTCCATTCTGTGGGTTCATTTTCCTGGAGGCCAGATATCTCAGGAGCTGCTGAGGATTGCACCCACAAAACCTCTTCTTCTTCTTCTTTTTTTTTTTTTTTTTTTTTTTTTTTTGCTTTTTTTTTGAGACGAGATCTCACTTTGTTGCACAGGTTGGAGTGCAGTGGTGTGATTACGGCTCACTGCAGCCTCGACCTCCTGGGCTCAAACGACCCTCCCACCCCAGGCCTCAAGCAGTTGGGACAAAAGGCATGTGTCACCATGCCTGGCTGATTTTTTTTTTTTTTTGGAGAGACCAGGTTTCATTATGTTGCCCAAGTCTCAAACTTCTGGGCTCAAGCAATCCACCTACCTCAGCCTCCAAAAATGCTGAGATTACAGGCATGAGCTGCCACTCCTGTTTTTTAGAGGATATAAATAGAATGGATCCTGTGTCCCATAGCAAATTAAGGGCAACTTGTCACACCTCTTCCACACAAAGACTGAATCAGCAGTCACCACAGCGAAATCAGACAGAGGGAAGGATGGCATGGGCTTGCTTGGTTAAGCAACAGAATAACAGCAATAATAACATAAATATAATTGCAATTTATGAGTTCTTGTTATTTGCCAGGTTCTGTAATTAATGCCATCATTACTGCCTTCTTTTTTTTTTTTTTTTTTTTACAGAATCAGAAACTGGTGCTTGGAGGAATTAAATAAGTAGGCCCAGTCACTCTCTTAGAATATGACAGCCTTTTTCTGCTTGTTTCCCAAGCCTGTGGTCCTAACAATGACTTACACTGCTCCAACAAGATGAGAGGCTGGTGTCTTCAGGGCTGTTCTTTCTCAGAGCCAAGTAGATCATCAATAGCAAATTCTCTCTAATCCACCTCTCCCAGGCTCATTAAACTCTTACAAGGGAGGGTGGGAGTGGGGGATCTTATAACTCTGAAAGATGGGAATAAGAAAGAGTTGCTTTGACATGACCATGGCTATGGTGTAAGTCCTCAGACCAAAAACCAGGACTGACCAACCCAAAACCTCATAGCCATCTATTCACCATGAACCAGGAAAGTCTGCGTCCTCCATCTGGGCATGCTGAATGAGCAGACTTTTGCTTATGCTCTCAGTCTTAGCACATATATCAGGTATCCAAGGTCTGATATGAGAAACATGTGGCCAGTCATCTCTGGTTCCCTGTGGTCTTCAAACTCCCTGTGCCCCTAGATCCCCTGGAAACTTGCCCCACACCTTGAGCTCACTGAGGTCAGGGAATTGTGCCGGTTCAGCTCTGTATTCTCAGCATCCAGAACTTCTGGCGCAGAGAGCTCAGGAAACACCTGTTTAGTGTTGCTGTCCATTTCACTGCATCCATTGGTTGCTGGGAACATTTCTTTGTCCACTGCCACCAAGTGGGGCTGACTTAACAGCCCCAGATAGGCAAGTAGCTATGCTTTAAAAAAATTGTTTCTAGTAAAATAGCTTTCCACTAGACTTAATAACACTTTACAGCATTTAATAACTCCCTTGTCAGAAAGTTTTTTTCATTAACCAACTTCTATTTCTCTTGTGAAGCACCAAACTTACTTTCATGTCCATCCACTGTAGAGATAGAGAATAATTAATGATACAGCATCCCTTATGTAATAATTCTTTATCTGCTTGAAGGTTATTTACTGGTCTTGTAAAAATTATCTTTCTATTGCCCCAGTCCCAGGGTGCTAATATAATGTAATGATAGAGAAGTAAGGACTGACACAAACCCTAACCTCCAGTTTTTTCTTGCCATGATTTTAATCAAATGTCAAATGAAAAGTTGGGCAACTAATAAGGATCCAGGTCAATACTGCTCAGAGATGTCCCACCCATGCAGAATAGTTTCTGTGCAGTTGTAGCTCATGCTGACATTCTGCAAAGCCCACCCACTCCCTGCCCCTGGGCCCCAGAGCATATCCGTTATGGACAGACCCTCACCTTTTGGAGGATTTCTGCCATTACCTGGGATCCTTGAGTTCAACACAAATGTCTCAAATGCTTAACAACAGTAGCCTAATTTTTGAGTGCTTATGCAAATATATATATATATATACACACACACACACATATACACACACACATATGTGTGTGTGTATGTGTATGTGTGTGTGTGTGTGTAATGTAGACATAAGAGATATTTGTGTAAGGTATTTCTAACAATGGCAGGGTTTGTGGTACAGATTAAAAAATAATTGGTACTAAATGTTAGCAAAAGAAACACAGAGAAACACAAGGAAACTTTTTTCCGTTAACAAACTCGTACATAAAATGTGTCAGACATTTTTCCTTCTCTTTTGGTTCTCATTACTACCTATAAAACAGGTTTTATTATTATCCACATTTTACTGAAAAGGAAATATAGGACAGAGTGAGTTAGTAAACTTGCACCAAATTCTACAGTTCATTATTGGTAGAGCTGAGAGCTGAACCCTAATAGTCTGACTCCAGAGCCTGTATTTGTAGCCCAACAACATAATGACACCAAGGCTTAGCACAGTGCCTGGCATACAGTGGGCACCCAATATAAATCTGGTGAATTTCAATGAGATGGGTGGTATATTTTCTAGAGATCTGGTTATCCAAAGAGATTGTCCCCAAGAAGTCTCAGTTTTCCTTTCAAGACATTATTCTGTCTGTCAGAGAGTTAAAAGCAAAACTTCCAAAATTCAAGAGTCGCAGTGGTGCAAGGAACATAAAATCTTTAAAGCCAAAAAAATCTCTTAATCTACTGGGGAGAAATAATGAATTTTATTTAAGAGCATGAAATAGTTTTCAAGGAGAATACGAGCAAATAAATTAACACATACTAAGCCAAGCGTCCAATATGAACTCAACTGTGACGTAGAAAAATATAACTTTTTTTCATATGATTGTTGCCTGCATGTACATCTTCTTTTAAAAACTGTCAGGCTGGGAGTGGTGGCTCACACCTGTAATCCCAGCACTTTGGGAAGCTGAGGTGGGTGGATCCCAAGGTCAAGAGATCGAGACCATCCTGGCTAACACAGTGAAACCACATCTGTATTAAAAATACAAAAAAATTGGCCGGGCGCGGTGGCTCACGCCTGTAATCCCAGCACTTTGGAAGGCCGAGGCGGGCGGATCACAAGGTCAGCAGATCGAGACCATGGTGAAACCCCGTCTCTACTAAAAATAGAAAAAAATAGCCGGGCGCAGTGGCGGGCGCCTGTAGTCCCAGCTACTCGGGAGGCTGAGGCCGGAGAATGGCGTGAACCCGGGAGGCGGAGCTTGCAGTGAGCCGAGATTGCGCCACTGCACTCCAGCCTGGGCGACAGAGCGAGACTCCGTCTCAAAAAAAAAAAAAAAAAAAAAAAAAATACAAAAAAATTAGCCGGGAGTGGTGGCAGGCACCTGTAGTCCCAGCTACTCAGGAGGCTGAGGCAGGAGAATGGTGTGAATCCAGGAGGCAGAGCTTGCAGTAAGCCGAGATCGTGCCACTGCACTCCAGCCTGGGCTACAGAGCAAGACTCCATCTGGAAAAAAAAAAAAACCAAAAACCGTCTGTTCATGTCCTTTGCCCACTTTTTATGAGATTTTTTGTTTTTTTTTTCCTTGTAAATTTGGTCAAGTTCCTTATAGATGGTGTATGTTACACCTTTGTCAGCTGTGTAGTTGGCAACATTTTTCTCCCATTCTGTAGGTTGTTGGTTTACTCTGTTGACAGTTTGCTGTGCAGAAGCACTTTAGTTTAATCAGATCCCATTTGTCAATTTTTGCTTTTGTTGCAATTGCTTTTGGTGTTTTCATCATGAAATCCATGTCTGTATCTATGTCCTGAATGGTATTGCCTAGGTTGTCTTCCAGGGTTTTTGTAGGTTGGGGTTTTACGTTTAAGTCTTTAATCCATCTTGAATTAACTATTGTATATGGTATAAGGAAGAGGTCCAGTTTCAATCTTCTGCATAGGGCCATCCAGTGATCCCAGGACCATTTATTGAATAGGAAATACTTTCCCCATTGTTTGTTTTTGTCAGGTTTGTTGAAGATTAGATAGTTATAGGTGTGCAGTATTATTTCTGGGTTCTCTATTCTTTTCCATTGGTCTATGTGTCTGTTTTTGTACCACTACCATGCTGTTTTGGTTACTATAGCCCTGCAATATAGTTTGAAATGACGTAGCATGATGCCTCCAGCTTTGTAAAAGCTCAACATCACTGATCATTAGAGAAATGAAAATCAAAACCACAATGAGATACCATCTAACACAAGTCAGAATGTCTATTATTAAAAAGTCAAAAAATAAAAGATGCTGGTGAGGTTGTAGAAATAAAGGGATGTTTATACACTGTTGATGGGAGTGTAAATTAGTTCAACCATTGTGGAAGATGGTGTGGTGATTCCTCAACGATCTAAAGACAGAAATACCATTCAACCCAGAAATCTCATTACTGGGTATACACCCAAGGGAATATAAATCATTGTGTCATAAAGACACATGCATGCTTATGTTCATTGCAGCACTATTCACAATCACAAAGACATGAAATCAACCTAAATGTCCATCAAGATAAGCTGGATAAAGAAAGTGCGGTACCTATGCACCATGGAATACTATGCAGCCATAAAAAAGAATAAGATCATATTCTTTGTAGGGACATGGATGGAGCTAGAGGCCATGGTCCTTAGCAAACTAACACAGGAACAGAAAACCAAAGACTGCATGTTATCACTTATAAGTGAGAGCTAAATGATGAGAACACATCAACACGTAGAGGGAAACAACACACACTGGGGCCTTTCAGAGGGTGGAGTGTGGAAGGAGGGAGAGGATCATGAAAAATAACTCATAGGTACTAGGCTACATACCTGGATGATGAAATAATCTGTACAACCAACCCCATGACACAAGTTTACCTATGTAACAAACTTGCACTTGTACCACTGAACTTAAAAAAAAAAGAAAAATACAAAAGTATGTCCACTTAATCTCAAATATTTTACAGTAGTGACAAAATTAATGCCATAGAATCTTGGAAGAAAAAAGGACCATTGGGCCATCTGGACTAGTGCCATCAGGCCATCTGATATGGTTTGACTCTGTGTCCCCATCCAAGTCTCATCTTGAATAATAATCCCCACTTGTCAAGGGAGGGACCTGGTGGGAGGAGGTTATTGGATCATTGGGGCCGTTTCCCCCATGCTGTTCTCATGATAATGAATGAGTTCTCATGAGATCTAATGGTTTTATAAGGGGCTCTTCCCCCTTGGCTTTCTCTTCTGTCTCTTGCTACCGTGTGAAGAAGATCTTTACTTCCCCTTCCCCTTCCGCCATGATTGTAAGTTTCCTGAGGCTTCCCAACCATGTGAAACTGTGAGTTAATTAAACCTCTTTCCTTTATAAATTACTCAGTCTTGGGTATTTCTTTATAGCAGTGTGAAAACGGACTAATACACCATCTTTGCATTTGTAGGCCTTGAAGCTCTGCATGATCAGCATGCTGCCAACCTCTTCCCCTCACTCACTTGCCCTAACTCCAGTGGCCTTCTCTCTCTTCTTTTGTACTAGCAACTTCCTCTCTCCAGAAGGCTCTGTCCCATGTCTTAACGTGGTGTCTCTTCATGTCACTCAGATGTCGACTTCAATATATCTTCTTCAGAAAAGCCTTCTCTGAACTCTGAGGCCAAAGTAGATCGTCTGCACACACACACACACACACACACACACACACACACACACACACACACAGAGGCCAGTTTTAGTCTAGCTCCTGTTGAAATGACCAGATCTTTATTTGCTTACATGTTTATCATCTGTCTCCTCCACTGAATTTATACTCTTTAAAGTATGTTTACTGCTCTGTTTATCACTATATCAGCACTTACATTAGTACCTAGCACTATTTTTGAGTGATTTGATTTCTTTTTAAAAATCTTTAAAAATTGGTACATACTATCTGCATATGTTTATGGGGTATGTGTTATCTTGTCACATACATAGAATGTGTAATGATCAAGTCAGGGTATTTGGGGGCACCCACCACCTTGAGTATTTACCATTTCTATGTATTGGGAACATTTCAAATTCTCTCTTCTCACTAGAAGAAGCATATATTTTGAAATATATAATACATTGTTTTTAACTATAGTCAACCTACTCTGCTATTTTTTCTATCTAACTGTATGTTTGTGCCCATTAACCAACTTCTCTTCATCCACCCATCTACCTCCACACCCTTTCTATCCTCTGATAGTACCCTCTACCTTCACAAGATCAAATTTTTTAGCTGCCACATATGACTTAGAAACATGTGAGATTCACCTTTCTGGACCTGGCTTATTTCAGTTAACATCATGACCTCCAGTTCCATCCATGTGGCTGCAAATGACATAATTTTATTCTTTTTATGGCCAAATAGTATCCCATTGTGTACATACATACCACATTTTCTTATCCATTCATCCATTGATGCATACTTAGGTTGGTTCCATACACTGGCTATTGTGAGAAGTGCTGCAATAAACATGAGAGTACAGGTATCCCTTTGATATACTGATTTCTTTTCCTTTGGATAAATTCCCACTAGTAAGATTGCCAGATTATGTGGCATGTCTATTTTTAGATTTTTGAGAAACCTCTATACTGTTTTCCATAGGGACTGTACAAATTTTCATTCTCACCAACAGTGTATAAGATTTCCCTTTTCTTCACGTCTTTATTACTTTTTATCTTTTAACTAATAGCCATTCTCACTAGAGTAAGGTGATATCTCATTTGGTTTTGATTTGCATTTCCCTGATGATTAGTGATGTTGAGCATTTATTCATATACCTGTTGGCCATTTATAGTCTTCTTTTGAGAAATGTCTATTCATGTCTTTTGCCCACTTTTAACTGAGATTTTAAAAAATTTTCCTTTACTGTTGAATTCCTTGTACATTCTGGATACTAGTACTTGTTGAATAAATAATTTGCAAATATTTTCTCCCATTCAACAGGTCATCTCTCACTCTGTTGACTGTTTCCTTAGCTGAGCAGAAGCTTTTTAGTTTAATATAGTCCCATTTGCCTATTTTTGTTTTTGTTACTTGTGCTTTTGAGGTCTTAGCCATAAAATCTTTGCCTAAACCAATGTCCAGAAGAGTTTTCTCTATATCTTCTTCTAAGTAGTTTTATAGTTTCAGGTCTTACATTTAAGCCTCTAATGTATCTTGAGTATATTTTCATAGATGGTGGGAGATAGGGATTCAGTTTCATTCTTCTGCACATGGATATCCAATTTTCTCAGCACCATTTATTGAAGAGGATGTATTTTCCCCAATGTAAGTTATTGATGCCTTTGTTGAAAATTAGTTGGCTGAAAATATCTGGATTTATTTCCAGGTTCTCTATTCAGTTCCAGTGGTCTATGTGGCTGTTTTTATACCAATACTATGTTGTTTTGGTTATTATAGTCTTGTAAAATATTTTGAAGTCAGGTAGTGTGATGCCTCCAGCTTTGTTCTTTTTGCATATGATTGCTTTGGCTATTCAGGCTCTTTTGGGGTTCCATACAAATTTTAGTATTTAACAAATTTCTGTAAAAAATGATGTTGGTTGGTATTTTGATAGAAATTGTATTAGATGTATAGATTGTTTTGGGTACTATGATCATTTTAACAATATTAATTATTCTAATCCATGAACATGGATGTCTTTCCATATGTTTGTGTTTTTTCAATTTTTTGGTCAGTGTTTTATAGTTTTCCTTATAGAGATATTTCACCTCCCTGGCTAAATTTATTCTTTGGTATTTTATTTTGTTATTTTTTTTTTTTTTTGGTAGCTGTTGCAAATGAGATTGCCTTCTTGATTTCTTTCTCAGCTAGTCCATTATTGGTGTATAAAGAAACACTCCTAATTTTTGTATGTTGATTTTGTATCCTGTACCTTTACTGAATTTATATATCAGATCTAAGAGTTTTTTGGTGGAATCTTTAGGTTTTTCTAGATATAAGATTATGTCATCTGCAAATAGGAACAATTTAATTTCCTTTATGTCAATTTGGATGTCTTTTATTTCTTTCTCTTGCCTGATTGCTCTGGTTAAGACATTCAGTGCAATGCTGAATAAGAGTGGCGAAAGGGGACATCCTTGTCTTCTTCCAGTTCTTAGAGGAAATGCTTTCAGTTTTTCCTCATTCAATATGATGTTAATGGTGGCTTTGTCATATATGGCCTTTATTATTTTGAAGCATATTCCTTCTATGCCTAGTTTGTTGAGAGTTTTTGTCATGAAGCAGTGTTGAATTTTATCAAATGCTTTTTCTGTGAATATTGAGATAATCATATGGTTTTTGTCCTTCATTCTGTTGATGTGATTTTTCCCATTGATTTGCATATGTTGAACCATTCTTGTTTCCATGGTATAAATCCCACTTGATTGTTTTGTATTATTTTCTTTGATAGGCTGTGGATTCAGTTTGCCAGTATTTTGTATCTATATCCATGAAGAATATCAGCCTACAGTTTTATTTTTATGGTGCATCTTTTTCAGCTTTTGGTATCAGAGTAATGCTGGCCTTATATAATGAGTTAGGGAAAATTCCTTCTTCTTTAATTTTTGAAATAGTTTGAGGAAAGTTGGTTTAAGTTCTTCTTGGAAAGTTTGGTAGAATTCCACAGTGAATCCACCCAGTTTTTCTTTCTTGGGAGACTCATTATTATTGATTCAATCTCATTATTCATTATTGGTTAGTTCAGGTTTTCTATTTCGTCCTGGTTCAATCTTGGTAGGTTTTATGTGTCCAGGAATTTATCCATTTTCTCTAGGTTTTCCAGTTTGCTAGTGTGTAGTTGCTTAAAATAGTATCTGATGATCTTTTGTATTTTTGCAGTACCAGTTGTAATGTCTCTGTTTTGATTTCTAATTTTGTTTATTTCGTTCTTCTCTCTCTTTTTTCTTGGTTAGTCTAGGTAGTAGTTTGTCAATTTTGTTTATCTCTTCAAAAAACCTGCTTTTCATTTCATTGATTCTTTGCATTTTTTTGTCTCAATTTCATGTAGTCTTGTTTTATCTTTATTCTTTCTGTCTGTAATTTTATTTTTTAACTACTTTGGGGTTTGGTTTATTCTTGCTTTTTATTTCCTGGGGTGCATTGTTAGATTTATTTATTTATTTATTTTTTTGAGACTGAGTCTCGCTCTGTCGCCCAGGCTGGAGTGCAGTGGCCGGATCTCAGCTCACTGCAAGCTCTGCCTCCCAGGTTTACGCCATTCTCCTGCCTCAGCCTCCCAAGTAGCTGGGACCACAGGCACCCGCCACCTTGCCCAGCTAGTTTTTTGTATTTTTTAGTAGAGATGGGGTTTCACTGGGTTAGCCAGGATGGTCTCGATCTCCTGACCTCGTGATCCGCCCATCTCGGCCTCCCAAAGTGCTGGGATTACAGGCTTGAGCCACCGCGCCTGGCCAGATTGTTTATTTTAAATCTTTCTGTTTTGTGATGTAGGCACTTATTTCTATAAACTTCCCTCTTACTACTGCTTTTGCTGTATCCCATAAGTTTTGGCATGTTGTGTTTTGATTTTCATTTGTTTCAAGAAACTTTTAAATTTCTCCTTTAATTTTTACCTTTGCCCAGTGGTCATTCAGGAGGAGCGTGTTGTTTAATTTCCACGTATTTGTACAATTTTCAAAGTTTCTCTGGTTTTATTCCCTTGTGGGAATACTGAGTTCTAGTTTTTTTCTCTTGTGATCTAAGAAGACACTTGAAATGATTTTGATTTTTTGAAATTTGTTGAGACATGTTCTGTGCCATAACATATAGTATATGCTGGAGAATGATCTGTGTGCTAATGAGAAGAATGTGTATTCAGGAGCTGTTGGATGAAATGTTCCCTAAATGCCTCTTAGGGGCTTTTGATCTAAAGTACAGTTTAAATCCAATGTTTTTTCATTAATTTTCCATCTAGATGATCTGTTTATTGCTAAGAGTGGGTTGCTGAAGTCCTCAACTTTTATTGTATGGGAATCATTCTCTCCCTTTAGCTTAAATAATTGTTTTACATATCTGGAACTTTGGTGTTGGGTGCATATATGTTTAGAATTGTTATATCCTCCTGCTGAATTGATCTCTTGATCATTATATAATGACTTCTTTGTCTCTTTTTACTGTTTTTGATTTAAAGTCTGTTTTATCTGGTGTAAGTATAGTTACTTACACTTGCTTTTAGTTTTCATTTGCATGGTGTATCGTTTTTCCAACCCTTTACTTTCGATCTATATGTTTCTTTACAAGTGAGATGAGTTTCTTGTAGGCAGCATATAGTTGGGTCCGTAGGTGGCATACAGTTGGATCATGTTTTTTAATCCACTCAGCCAGTCCATATATTTTAAATGGGATGTTTAATCCATTTAAATTCAGAGTAATTGTTTATATGTGAGGACTTGATTTCTTTTTAATTAGTCTTTTTTGTACAGTATAATTTACACACTAAGTAATTCACCCATTCTAAATGTACATTTCAGTGAATTTTGACAAATGTGTAGTCATGTAACCACTCTCATAATCATAATGTAGAATGTTTTCATCATCTGAAACTTCCCTCATGCCTTTGGCAATTAATACCCCTCCTCAACCTAGCCCTGGCAGTCATGAATCAGCTTTCCATATGTATGTATTATGTAATTTATACTTTTTGAATATAATTTTGAAATATTTTAGTAGCTCTCTCCTTTTGTCATTTTTTATTGAGTAATGGCTGTCTAATCAGTTTTTTGTTTGAACAGATTTATTTAACATATTTATTTAATTGTAATAAGACACATATTTTAAATGCACCATTTAGTAGGTTTTAACATACTTATATACCCATTAAACCATCACCACAATCAAGAGAGTGATCATATACATTGCCAAAAAGATCCCTCATATCCTTTTGTAATCACTGTTTCCCATCCTTCCTCCTCACTCCCTATCCCCAGGCAGCTATTTATCTACTTTCTATAACTATTGTTCACATTTTCTATAGTTTTATATAAATAGAATCTTACAGTGTGTGCTATTTCTTGGCTTGGCTTCTTTCACTTGGCAAAATTATTTTAAGATTTTCATATTTTAGGTGTTTCCATAGTTCATTCATTTTTACTACTGAGTAGTATTCCACTGTATGTATATACCACAATTTGTTTATCCGTTCAACTATCCATGGACACTTGGGTTATTTCCACTCTTAACTATTGCAAACAAAGCACCCAATAAAATTTACATACAAGTATTTGAATGGGCATATGCTTTCATTTAGATTTTTGAAGCCAGACAAAATCATAGAGTACATACCCAATGACTACATCATATGAAATTCTAGGAAATGCAGGAACTAACAAATGGTTGCCTGAGGTTAGGCATGGAAAAGGGTGGGATGGAGGGATTTTAGACAGATATGAGAGAAAATTTTTGCAAGTGATGGAAATGCTCATTATCTGGATTGTAGTGATGATTTCTCAGATATATATTAGGTTAGACCTGAACAATTTATAATTTCAATTATGTATAATTTATTGAATTTCAGTTATACCTCAGTAAAACTTTTAAATTATTAGTCACTCAGAATTAATAAACTGTGATGCATATATACAGTGGAGTTCTATTCAACAACAAGGAAAATCTGCTGATACATATAACAACATGGATGAATGTCAAAAGCATTAGGCTGAATGAAAGAAGTCAAACACAAAACACTACAAAAATATGATTTCATTTACATGAAATATTAGAAAAGGCAAAACCATAATGCCAAACACCTGCTTCTAACTAAGAGAGAACAATAGGTTCCAAATTTAGCCTCCTGCCTAAAAGAATAAGACAAACAAAAAACCACAACAGATAAAATATATAAAATCACAGCTTCATAACTGATGAACAGATCTTTTTACCCAATTTATTTGAACCTTTATTGATACAAATCTAATCCCTTACGAAAAAGCAATGGTTTCCTAGTTACTCAGAACAAAAGCCAGAGTGTTGGGAGGCCATATAAGATCTGCCACTTTCCCCTGAGTCCCATCATCATTGCATTCACATCACACCAACAATACTGGCTTTGATAGTTTTTCTCAAATACTCTAAGCCCACTCCCATTTTGGATTTCTTCCTCTAGTCTGGCTGGGACACAGTGTTGTTGACAGATTTATGCCGTATGCCCTCCCATTTTTCAGGTCTCTGCTTAAACCTCACTGTCCAGCGAGGTGGTCACTACTGTCCTTGAGATTTTAATACCCTCACCTTTAGCCCTCCTGATTCATCTCTTTGGCTTTATTATGCTTCATAGCACTTATTATGATCTGACACACTCTATATTTTACCGATTTATTTAAAACTAGTCCCTGGAATGCAAGCTCCATGTAGAATGAATGTCATATATGTGGTAAATTATAGCAATAATAATAGTAAAATAATAATAATAATGGCTAACATGTATTAAGCACTCTGTAAGGCAGTATTTTAAGTGTTTTCCATGTATTAACCCAATTTAATCCTCACAAGAATGTTATGAGATAGGTAGAATTATTATACTCATTTTACAGATGAGAAAACTGAGGAACAGGGAGTTAAGTTAGAGCACAACTGTGATTTGAACCCAATCAGTCTGGTTTCATAGCCTATGCTTATGACTGCTATGTTATACTTCTTGTTGAAATCCTAAAACTGACAATTTTTCCTTCCATCTAAAGCTTTCTTTGTCTATTAGAAAACGTTGCAATGTAAAGAAGGCAATATTCTAAAAGCTGGGTTTTAATACAAACTTTGTGTTTACTTTACATTAATAACAGGAGCCTGAGATAGTCTCTCCATTGTTAGCACTGTTCTTAAAGAAGTGTTCTGACAGTACCATGGGTCAGACTGATCACTGTGTTTTCCATCCATGTGACTGGCAAAGGCCTGGAAGTGCCCAGTGGCATTCTACCTCCAAACAAGCCGCACACCCCAGATGGCCACAAGGTAAATATATCAAGGACATATTGACATCTTTATCACTGTCATAAGAATTTCCCGGATCATGAGGATCCACATTCTCTAGTAGCTTCCCAGGTCAGCATGCTGCTTTGTTCCCATTAGTGACAAGGACTGACTATTTTAATAGCTAAGAATGCTTAGATACGTAAATGTGTTGACAAGACACTCCTTCAGTTTCAGCTGAAATACTGTTCACCCAAAGTTAGGATGAATTGGTGCTCCTGAGCTGGCCTCAAATTAAGAGATGGGTAGACAGCTTTATTGGCCTGATTTTCATTCCTTTATAAAGTTACCACACAGAACCTACACAGTGGACTTATCTAGATTTGAAGGGGAAGCTGGCATTTGAATTAGGGGTTTTGTGCAGAAGATGAAATGGTATTTACAGACATCATATTTAAGTTTACTGAGCATTTGCAACATAAGAGCCTACATGTAACAAAGTTAAATGTGAATGGAAAATAAAACCAGGATGAAAATAGATTTTGAATCTGGGACTGACTTTATCTAACGGAAACATCTCTTTATAATGTTCTGAACTGGCAAATCTATCCCAGAGGCAGCCACATATATGACAAATCATTTCTTGATGGAATGGTCCCATACATGGTCTCCTTCAGACAAGACTTCACACTTGGGATGCAAATTACCATCCCATTCACATCCCCCCATAAAGTTATTTTCAAGAATTCTGAATTCAGAATTTTAATTTAGTAATCTTTTTAGTTTGAAGTAAATTCATGTTTTCTAAAACCATCAGAGCAAGAGCAGAATTATTGCCTAGGCCATGCTCTAAACTTGTCCAAGGATCAGTAAAACTTGGAAGACCCTAAATAACTATTTAAAAGATTTAATAGAGCTTTAAAGAGCTTCTCTGCTTACTATGTGAACACCACTCAGATTCAGTTATAAACCAAGGGTCTTACCTGAAAAAAGAATGAGATCTAGAAAGCGGATATGTGGAGGGGCGGAGCAAGATGGCCGAATAGGAACAGCTCCAGTCTCCAACTCCCAGCGCGAGCGACACAGAAGACCGGTGATTTCTGCATTTTCAACTGAGGTACTGGGTTCATCTCACTGGGAAGTGCCGGACGATCGGTGCTGGTCAGCTGCTGCAGCCCGACCAGCAAGAGCTGAAGCAGGGCTAGGCATTGCCTCACCTGGGAAGTGCAAGGGGGAAGGGAATCCCTTTTCCTAGCCAGGGGAACTGAGACACACAACACCTGGAAAATCGGGTAACTCCCACCCCAATACTGCGCTTTAAGCAAACAGGCACACCAGGAGATCATATCCCACACCTGGCCGGGAGGGTCCCACACCCACGGAGCCTCCCTCATTGCTAGCACAGCAGTCTGTGATCTACCGGCAAGGCAGCAGCGAGGCTGGGGGAGGGGCGCCCGCCATTGCTGAGGCTTAAGTAGGTAAACAAAGGTACTGGGAAGCTTGAACTGGGTGGAGCTCACAGCAGCTCAAGGAAACCTGCCTGTCTCTGTAGACTCCACCTCTGGGGATAGGGCACAGTAAAAAATAACAAACTCAGCCGAAACCTCTGCAAACACAAACGACTCTGTCTGACAGCTTTGAAGAGAGCAGTGGATCTCCCAACAGGGAGGTTGAGATCTGAGAAGGGAGAGACTCCCTGCTCAAGTGGGTCCCTGACCCCTGAGTAGCCTAACTGGGAGACATCCCCCACTAGGGGCAGTCTGACACCCCACACCTCACAGGGTGGAGTACACCCCTGAGAGGAAGCTTCCAAAGCAAGAATCAGACAGGTACACTCGCTGTTCAGAAATATTCTATCTTCTGCAGCCTCTGCTGCTGATACCCAGGCAAACAGGGTCTGGAGTGGACCTCAAGCAATCTCCAACAGACCTACAGCTGAGGGTCCTGACTGTTAGAAGGAAAACTATCAAACAGGAAGGACACCTACACCAAAACCCCATCAGTACATCACCATCATCAAAGACCAGAGGCAGATAAAACCACAAAGATGGGGAAAAAGCAGGGCAGAAAAGCTGGAAATTCAAAAAATAAGAGTGCATCTCCCCCGGCAAAGGAGCACAGCTCATCGCCAGCAACAGATCAAAGCTGGACGGAGAATGACTTTGACGAGATGAGAGAAGAAGGCTTCAGTCCTTCAAATTTCTCAGAGCTGAAGGAGGAATTACGTACCCAGCACAAAGAAACTAAAAATCTTGAAAAAAAAGTGGAAGAATTGATGGCTAGAGTAATTAATGCAGAGAAGGTCCTAAACGAAATGAAAGAGATGAAAACCATGACACGAGAAATACGTGACAAATGCACAAGCTTCAGTAACCGACTCGATCAACTGGAAGAAAGAGTATCTGCGATTGAGGATCAAATGAATGAAATGAAGTGAGAAGAGAAACCAAAAGAAAAAAGAAGAAAAAGAAATGAACAAAGCCTGCAAGAAGTATGGGATTATGTAAAAAGACCAAATCTACGTCTGATTGGGGTGCCTGAAAGTGAGGGGGAAAATGGAACCAAGTTGGAAAACACTCTTCAGGATATCATCCAGGAGAACTTCCCCAACCTAGTAGGGCAGGCCAACATTCAAATCCAGGAAATACAGAGAACGCCACAAAGATACTCCTCAAGAAGAGCAACTCCAAGACAGATAATTGCCAGATTCACCAAAGTTGAAATGAAGGAAAAAATCTTAAGGGCAGCCAGAGAGAAAGGTCGGGTTACCCACAAAGGGAAGCCCATCAGACTAACAGCAGATCTCTCGGCAGAAACTCTCCAAGCCAGAAGAGAGTGGGGGCCAATATTCAACATTCTTAAAGAAAAGAATTTTAAACCCAGAATTTCATATCCAGCCAAACTAAGTTTCGTAAGTGAAGGAGAAATAAAATCCTTTACAGATAAGCAAATGCTTAGATATTTTGTCACCACTAGGCCTGCCTTACAAGAGACCCTGAAGGAAGCACTCAACATGGAAAGGAACAACCGGTACCAGCCATTGCAAAAACATGCCAAAATGTAAAGACCATCGAGGCTAGGAAGAAACTGCATCAACTAACGAGCAAAATAACCAGTTAATATCATAATGGCAGGATCAAGTTCACACATAACAATCTTAACCTTAAATGTAAATGGACTAAATGCTCCAATTAAAAGACACAGACTGGCAAACTGGATAAAGAGTCAAGACCCATCAGTCTGCTGTATTCAGGAGACCCATCTCACACGCAGAGACATACATAGGCTCAAAATAAAGGGATGGAGGAAGATTTACCAACCAAATGGAGAACAAAAAAAAGCAGGGGTTGCAATCCTAGTCTCTGATAAAACAGACTTTAAACCATCAAAGATCAAAAGAGACAAAGAAGGCCATTACATAATGGTAAAGAGATCAATTCAACAGGAAGAGCTAACTATCCTAAATATATATGCACCCAATACAGGAGCACCCAGATTCATAAAGCAAGTCCTTAGAGACTTACAAAGAGACTTAGACTCCCATACAATAATAATGGGAGACTTCAACACTCCACTGTCAACATTAGACAGATCAACGGGACAGAAAGTTAACAAGGATATCCAGGAATTGAACTCATCTCTGCAGCAAGCAGACCTAATAGACATCTATAGAACTCTCCACCCCAAATCAACAGAATATACATTCTTCTCAGCACCACATCGTACTTACTCCAAAATTGACCACGTAATTGGAAGTAAAGCACTCCTCAGCAAATGTACAAGAACAGAAATTATAACAAACTGTCTCTCAGACCACAGTGCAATCAAACTAGAACTCAGGACTAAGAAACTCAATCAAAACCACTCAACTACATGGAAACTGAACAACCTGCTCCTGAATGACTACTGGGTACATAACAAAATGAAGGCAGAAATAAAGATGTTCTTTGAAACCAATGAGAACAAAGATACAACATACCAGAATCTCTGGGACACATTTAAAGCAGTGTGTAGAGGGAAATTTATAGCACTAAATGCCCACAAGAGAAAGCAGGAAAGATCTAAAATTGACACTCTAACATCGCAATTAAAAGAACTAGAGAAGCAAGAGCAAACACATTCGAAAGCTACCAGAAGGCAAGAAATAACTAAGATCAGAGCAGAACTGAAGGAGATAGAGACACAAAAAACCCTCCAAAAAATCAATGAATCCAGGAGTTGGTTTTTTGAAAAGATCAACAAAATTGACAGACCACTAGCCAGACTAATAAAGAAGAAAAGAGAGAAGAATCAAATAGACGCAATTAAAAATGATCAAGGGGATATCACCACCGACCCCACAGAAATACAAACTACCATCAGAGAATACTATAAACACCTCTACGCAAATAAACTGGAAAATCTAGAAGAAATGGATAATTTCCTGGACACTTACACTCTTCCAAGACTAAACCAGGAAGAAGTTGAATCCCTGAATAGACCAATAGCAGGCTCTGAAATTGAGGCAATAATTAATAGCCTACCAACCAAAAAAAGTCCAGGACCAGATGGATTCACAGCTGAATTCTACCAGAGGTACAAGGAGGAGTTGGTACCATTCCTTCTGAAACTATTCCAATCAATAGAAAAAGAGGGAATCCTCCCTAACTCATTTTATGAGGCCAGCATCATCCTGATACCAAAGCCTGGCAGAGACACAACAAAAAAAGAGAATTTTACACCAATATCCCTGATGAACATCGATGCAAAAATCCTCAATAAAATACTGGCAAACCGGATTCAGCAACACATCAAAAAGCTTATCCACCATGATCAAGTGGGCTTCATCCCGGGGATGCAAGGCTGGTTCAACATTCGCAAATCAATAAACATAATCCAGCATATAAACAGAACCAAAGACAAGAACCACATGATTATCTCAATTGATGCAGAAAAGGCTTTTGACAAAATTCAACAGCCCTTCATGCTAAAAACGCTCAATAAATTCAGTATTGATGGAACGTACCTCAAAATAATAAGAGCTATTTATGACAAACCCACAGCCAATATCATACTGAATGGGCAAAAACTGGAAAAATTCCCTTTGAAAACTGGCACAAGACAGGGATGCCCTCTCTCACCACTCCTATTCAACATAGTGTTGGAAGTTCTGGCTAGGGCAATCAGGCAAGAGAAAGAAATCAAGGGTATTCAGTTAGGAAAAGAAGAAGTCAAATTATCCCTGTTTGCAGATGACATGATTGTATATTTAGAAAACCCCATTGTCTCAGCCCAAAATCTCCTTAAGCTGATAAGCAACTTCAGCAAAGTCTCAGGATACAAAATTAATGTGCAAAAATCACAAGCATTCTTATACACCAGTAACAGACAAACAGAGAGCCAAATCATGAATGAACTTCCATTCACAATTGCTTCAAAGAGAATAAAGTACCTAGGAATCCAACTTACAAGGGATGTAAAGGACCTTTTCAAGGAGAACTACAAACCACTGCTCAGTGAAATCAAAGAGGACACAAACAAATGGAAGAACATACCATGCTCATGGATAGGAAGAATCAATATCATGAAAATGGCCATACTGCCCAAGGTAATTTATAGATTCAATGCCATCCCCATCAAGCTACCAATGAGTTTCTTCACAGAATTGGAAAAAACTGCTTTAAAGTTCATATGGAACCAAAAAAGACCCCGCATCTCCAAGATAATCCTAAGTCAAAAGAACAAAGCTGGAGGCATCACGCTACCTGACTTCAAACTATACTACAAGGCTACAGTAACCAAAACAGCATGGTACTGGTACCAAAACAGAGATATAGACCAATGAAACAGAACAGAGTCCTCAGAAATAATACCACACATCTACAGCCATCTGATCTTTGACAAACCTGAGAGAAACAAGAAATGGGAAAAGGATTCCCTATTTAATAAATGGTGCTGGGAAAATTGGCTGGCCATAAGTAGAAAGCTGAAACTGGATCCTTTCCTTAGTCCTTATACGAAAATTAATTCAAGATGGATTAGAGACTTAAATGTTAGACCTAATACCATAAAAATCCTGGAGGAAAACCTAGGTAGTACCATTCAGGACATAGGCATGGGCAAAGACTTCATGTCTAAAACACCAAAAGCAACGGCAGCAAAAGCCAAAATTGACAAATGGGATCTCATTAAACTAAAGAGCTTCTGCACAGCAAAAGAAACTACTATCAGAGTGAACAGGCAACCTACAGAATGGGAGAAAATTTTTGCAATCTACTCGTGTGACAAAGGGCTAATATCCAGAACCTACAAAGAACTCAAACAAATTTACAAGAAAAAAACAAACAACCCCATCAAAAAGTGGGCAAAGGATATGAACAGGCATTTCTCAAAAGAAGACATTCATACAGCCAACAGACACATGAAAAAATGCTCATCATCACTGGCCATCAGAGAAATGCAAATCAAAACCACAATGATATACCATCTCACACCAGTTAGAATGGCGATCATTAAAAAGTCAGGAAACAACAGGTGTTGGAGAGGATGTGGAGAAATAGGAACACTTTTACACTGTTGGTGGGATTGTAAACTAGTTCAACCATTATGGAAAACAGTATGGCAATTCCTCAAGGATCTAGAACTAGATGTACCATATGACCCAGCCATCCCATTACTGGGTATATACCCAAAGGATTATAAATTATGCTGCTATAAAGACACATGCACACGTATGTTTATTGCAGCACTATTCACAATAGCAAAGACTTGGAATCAACCCAAATGTTCATCAGTGACAGAGTGGATTAAGAAAATGTGGCACATATACACCATGGAATACTATGCAGCCATAAAAAAGGATGAGTTTGTGTCCTTTGTAGGGACATGGATGCAGCTGGAAACCATCATTCTTAGCAAACTATCACAAGAACAGAAAACCAAACACCGCATGTTCTCACTCATAGGTGGGAACTGAACAATGAGATCACTTGGACTCAGGAAGGGGAACATCACACACGGGGGCCTATCATGGGGAGGGGGGAGGGATTGCATTGGGAGTTATACCTGATGTAAATGACGAGTTGATGGGTGCAGCACAGCAACATGGCACAAGTATACATATGTAACAAACCTGCACGTTATGCACATGTACCCTACAACTTAAAGTATAATAATAATAAATTAATTAAAAAAAAAAAAAAAAGAAAGCGGATATGTGTACAATCCAGTGATTTGGGTTTGGGTAGGGATTGGAATAGAACAGAATTGTGGAAGTACGTTTATCCTCTTTAGAACCTGGAAGCAAGTAGTGAAGGGATAAAGAAACTTCAGAATGGAAACAAATATGAGACTGGAATTTTACATTAACCCAGGCTATGAACACAGGATCTATCCTAGAGAAATCTGTGTGTGAAAGTCATTAGGGATGCTCCCTCTGGGAATATCAATGTTTCGTATTTCTTTACCCACTTGAAATTAGTTGTGGCCCTGCAGTTTGCCTTGCTGAGTGAGATATGAACAGAAGCATTAAGAATCAGTGTGTGCTTTGCTATATCTGCTTTTCCATCTGGCATGGTGAATAGCAATATTTACAATGTGGCTGCTTCATAAGCTTGAGTTCCTGCCAATCTACAATGACATGTAAGTGAGCAAAACCCTTTGTTTTTTTAAGCCACTAGGATTTTGGGGGATGTTTGTTACTGTGTATACTTAACACGTCCTGGCTAATACATTAGAAGAACCAAATGATTGAAGTATTTAAACATAAGATATATTTGGAATTAAAATGGGCCTGGGGAACAAGATATTTAGGAAAGAGCTGACCCAACGGCTAAATCAACAAATGAGCAACACAGGTGTTTACTATACCAGGAGAAAAGAGCACAGGAACACTAGTCAGGAATACTCTGGCAACATGGTACATTGAGGATGAAAACATGGCAGAAGAGTAAGATGAAGTATTTTCTACCCTCTCCTTCGTCACACAGCTGCCGGACCCATTCCTGGGGAAAAAAGATGGAAAAGAAAGAGGCAGAAGAATTTCCCAATTGACTGAGCTTAAATCTAGAATCATATGATTAATTACCTGAAATAGACCGAATTACATTTAATTGACAAAGAAAAAGTTTGCCTCATTATCACTGGGAATGGGGGACTACAGCATCACCTTCTGTACACACTTCTGTAGTGTTTCTGACAAAAATGCTTATATCATGAAGTAATATATCAGGAAAACTCAAAGGAACTTGCCTGTGCTTTTAAAAAGCATCAAATTCATTCAGTCAAGGAAAGTATAAGCAAATATTCCAGACAAAAGAGACATGACAACTAGTTGCACCAGGTGTCCTGGATTGGATTCTAGACACACAAGCAACATTACAATATTAGCAAATGTAAACGGGATCTGTGGATTGGATAATATTGGATTAATATTAATTTATTGATTTTGATGGTTATATTGTGGCTTTCTGAGAAAGATTTCAGAAAATATACCCTAAAAATTAAGAAGTATTTCTTCTTTATGTTTAAAACTTATTCTCTAGGGTTTAGAAATGTTGTCAATTGGGAAATCTGGTTGAAGGGTGTATAAGAGCTCCTTGTGTTATTTTTTCAACTTTCATGTATTTAAAATTATTTAAAATAAAAAGGTTAAAACATACAAAAGCAAATAAAAAGCAAATAAAATAAAAAGCTAATAAAATTATTGTGTAAATAACATAAATATATAGCTAACAAATAAAGTCAACTCTATACTAAAAAGCAGAGAATATACATTTTTTCAAGCATATTTGGAATATTTGCAACAATTCACCATACAGTAGTCTTTAACACTGGTATTTATTGATAAGAACAAAATGAAAATACATGTATAGAGCATTTATAGCCCTCAGGGCATAAGTTATTTTGCTATAATAGATAATGGCAAAACATCTGAAGGACTGAAGATAACAAAAATTTTTCTTCATTCTGTTCATTCATAGTCATTCAGGTTGATGCAGGCTTGTATGATCACCAGAGGAGAGGACTAAGGACATGGAAAAGTGTGCACTGGCTCTTAGCCCTTCTCCAACAAAGGGTGAGACACATCACTTCTACTCATATCTCATTGTTCAAGGCAAATCATATTCCCATATTGAGTTATGGAGAGAGAAGCAGTTCTATCCTAATCCCAGAAGGAGCATATTTTAAACAATCCTAATGCTACATGCAGAAATCAACTCCAAAAGTTAGCAAAAGAATAACAGTAAGAACAAAAATTAAACAAAGCAGACTGATGTAATTAAAAAAACAAAACAGAAATAATAATAAAACAAATAATAAAAATCAGTACATATGCTTACAATGTTGCAAATTGTAAGTCCCTCGTAAATCAAATTTCCCTTTCTTTCATAGCAATAGGGTACATGGCAGTCTTGCAGAGATCACAGTTTCCAGTCTTTCCTATGGCTCTGTGGGCCACTTGATTAAGCTCTCACTAATGAGTGTAAGCAGAAATGCTGGGTGCTCATTCCATGTCACTTACTTTAAAGAAAATGTATGGCCTCGGGTTTTCTTTCTTTTCCCTTTTCCATTCTGGAATGCAGACCTGGTGATGATCCCACTTTGGCTATACAGATGAAGAAAATACGCTTGGAGTGGATGAGGTTTCTGGAGAAGAAACCTGGGATCTTGGATGACTTTGAGAAACAGGGTGACAACCTGGACTAGCTGGACTGCTGTGTGAAGAAGAACAAAACTTCTACCTGGTTTACACCACTGTACTTTGGGGTCTTTTCCTTATATCAGCGTACTCTTTGCCTAATTAAAATTACATATAAAGACCAGTCGCTTAAAAAGGGCTATGAAATAGATGAAGGTAGATAACAATCAAGTAAACAAGAGCCAGCACAAAATTAGAAGCGAGGGCAGGGAAGTATCCTCAAATAATGAATTAACTGGACATATAACATATACTTTCTTTGGCACTATGCAAAGTGATGGTTTTTCTATAAAAATAGAGATATAGAAAATCTACCTCAAAGAAAATATATGACTGAAATTGTTTCAGAGGTGAGTGCAATAGGATAATCAAGACAAATAAAATTCCAATACTATGCACACTGTCCCAAACCATAATGAGAGAAATAACTCTTCTAAATTCTGTCTGCAAAATGAGCATAATTTTGACAGTAGAACCTGACCCAGATGGCACAAAGTAGAAAATTACATATCAGTCTACACAGAATATCATTATAAAAATCACAAATAAAATATTACTTGCCTACTTACAAATACCGTCAATAGCACAGTAAATGTAGACTATATCACAATACAAGAATAATTTGCTACTATGAAACATTTTAATAGAATTATCTACATTAGTAGAGAAAAAGACAAAATTTAAGATCAAAGGGTTTTTTTTAACAAAACGTAACATACATTCCTGATTTTAAATGTTTTATTATACCAAAATTAATAGAAACTTTCTTATTGTAATTTTATATATACAGAAGTATGGTTCATTTTATATAGAGTGTTATAATTTCACTAGAAGCATATTTCCATTAGAGTAGAAATGCCCCCATCAACATTTCTATATAGCATTATTCTGGAAATTCAGGCAAATGCAATTTAACAAGAGTAGGAGTAAGTGGTATAGTATTTAGAAATGAGGAGACAAAATAATTATTTTTAGCATGTGATATGCCTTTTAACCTGGAAAACCCAGGAGAATCAACTGAAAAATACTTTATAGAAAAGAGAGAATTCAGTAAAGTGCCTAGTTGCAATGTTAAACAGAAAAAATAGCTTTTCAGGGGACAAGCAAGCTCTAAATACAGATGGAAAATGCATTATTTAAATAGCATCAAGAAATTCAAAATACTGAAGAAATTTTTGAGCAATGTTTCATCTTTCTATGAAGAAAAATTTTCAGCTTTGTTGAGAGATGCAAGAGAGCTGTCTGAAAGATCTACTATATTCTTGCTTAGGACTAGATAGGATAACAATGTTAATTCTTTCTGAATTATTCTATAATTTCAATAAAAACTCAATAAGAAAGCAAATGATTTTTCTTTTAGATAAAAGTATTCAAAATTTCAGATGAAAACATAAATATTTGAGGATAACCAGAACAAATCTGTAAAAAAATAGTATGAGGGGGCACTATACCAAATAATAAACATATGGTAAACTTACAGTAATTAAAACAATCTGGTACTGGCACAAGAGTAAACAGATTTTTGGAAAAGAGGGATCAGAAATAGATCCAAGTTCATATGGGATTTTAATTTATGAAATGTGGCATTACCATTCAGTGGAATAATGATATATTAATCAGTAAATGATGTTGTGGCAACTGGCTAGCCATTTGGAACAAAATAAACCTTGATCACTACCTCATTTTTTACATCAAAATGAATTACTTGGATCACAGTTTTAAACAAAATATTAAATCATAAAAGTAACAGTAAACAACAGGAGGAAATTTATTTGTGACACTTGGTGCAGCCTTACTTACAATTATGAAATACGTATTGAAATGACAAGATACCATGTTTTGTCTATCAAATCAAAAATCTAAAATATACTTTTAAATTCTATAGTTGGAAAATAAATATTTTCACAGCTAGTAGTGAGTTTGCAAATCAATGCAAGCTTTTTAGAGGGAAATTTGACAATTTAACCCAGCAATTCCAAGTCTAAGAATTCAACTTTCAGATGTACTTGCAAATTGTGTAAATACGTGTTTACAAGAATGTTTACTTCTGCATTGTCAGTAAAACACAAAACAAAGCAAAAAACCCAAACATCCCTCTCCCCCAAAGAAACAATAGAAAGGAAACAACTTAAATGTCTTTTACCACATGACTGACAAATCAAGTATAGTAAGTCTTTACAAAGGAATGCTATGCAGCCATTAAAAAGAATGTGTTAGACCTGTATGTGCTAACGAACAACAATATTTAAGTTTTATTGTTAAGAGAGAAATGAAAGAGACAAGTAGAGTATGGTATAGTCATGTGATTTAAGTATATAAATTTAAACATATATCACATGTTCAATTGTGTATATATATATCTTATGTCTTTAATTGTATATATGTATCTTATATAACTTATGTATATATTAAACATAAATATATATGCCTTTATACTCAGGCCACACCAGACTTCCTACTGTTCTACCAATGCTCCAGCACATTCTTGCCTCAGAACTTTGCACTGGGCACCTGGCTCCTGCGTATCTTCATGGTATACTTTCTCCTCTCCTTACATGTTTGCTCACATGTCACCCTCTCAGTGAGGCTGAACTACCCTACTTAAAATTGCAATCCCTCAAGACCCTTTAATCTGCTGTGCTGTTTCTCTTCCTCTTTCAATTACCTATTTATACTATTTGCTTACTTTTTCTGTGGGGTTGTTTTTGTTCTCTGTGTTGATTTATAATAAATCTTTTCATACTCTGGAAACTAATCACTTATTTCTGTATCAATGGTAGATGTTTTCTCCTAGCCAGTGGATTGTTTTATAAAATATTTATAGTTTATTTTATCACACAGAGGGTTTTTTTTTTTTTTTTGCTTTAACATGTTCAAGTGTATCAACATTTTTATGGTTTGTGCTTTTTGTGTCCTGTTTAAGATATCTTTTCCTAATGTCATGAAGACATTGCTCCATATTTCTTCTGAAAGTTTACATTTTCTTACCCTTATGTCTTTAATCTATCTAAAATTTGTTTGTAGTGTGAGATGCAGATCTAATTTTATCTTTTCAAACAGTCAGTTTTCTTAGCCCTATTTATTTGGTAGCCCATTCTTTTCCCGCTGATTTGTTTTGTCACCTTTGCCATACACCAAATTTCCATGTATGAAAACATTTTATTATGGGCTCCATATGATGCACTAGTTAAGAGCATGAACTCTGAAGCCAGACTGCCTGTGTCTGAATCCTGACTTCATTGCTGACTAGCTACATGACCTTGGACAAATTAGTTAACCTCTTTGAGCTTCCTTTATCTCATTAGTAAAATGAGGATAATAATAGAACTTACTTCATAGGGCTGTTTAAAGGTTTAAATGAGCTAATATTTGTAAACTGCTTAGAACACATAGTAAGTACTACATATAGCCCTACCTATAGTGTAATATATACATATGTTTGTATGTTGTTTGTTAAGTAAAAATATGTATTTTAGAATAAGCTTATGAAGAATTCTATTTAGATCTTGATTATACACTCATTTGGGAGTACCTTCTTTACAATACTAAGTCTTCCCATCCATGTACATGGTAAAGGCTTTGATTAACTAGGATTTTCTTTTACTTGCTTCATTAAAGATATGCAGCCTTTTCCATGGTCTTGTGCACATTGATTAGATTTATCCCTGGGTACTCTCTAGTTTTTGATGCTGGTATAAATAGACATTGTGTAACAATGTTACTGTTCTTGAAATCATCAACTTTGCTGAACACTTTACTGGTTCTAATATTTATAGATGCTCTTGGATTTTCTACATACACAATCATTTCTTCTGTGTGTAATGAATTATTTCTTTCTTTCTGGTTCTCTTTTGCTTTTTTCTTGTCTGATTATCATATATATTATTTATTTATTTCAATAGTTTTGAGGGTACAAGTGGTTTTTTGTTACATGGATGAATTATGTAGTGGTAAAGTCTGAGATTGTAGGGCACCTGTCACCTGAGTAGTGTGCATGGTACCCAACATGTAGCTTTTTAATCCCTCACCTTTTCTTCACACTCTCTCTATCTGGACACTCTCCCTTTCCGGACACTGTCCTCTTGTTGGACACTCTCCAAAAGTCCATTATATCACTCTGTGTGTCATTTCATACCCACAGCTTAGCTCCCACTTATAAGTGAGAACATACAGTATTTGGTTTTCCAATTTTTAGTTTCTTCACTTAGAATAATGGCCTCCACCTCCATCTAAGTTGCTGCAAAAGAACTTATTTCATTCTTTTTCATAGTAGAGTAGTATTCCATGATGTATACATACCACGTTTCCTTTATCCACTTGATGGGCACTTAGGTTTGTACTATATCTTTGCAATTGTGAATTGTGCTGAGATAAACATACCCACAGGTGTTTTTTATTTTAATATAATGACTTATTTTCCTTTGGATAGATATCCAGTAGTGGGATTGCCGGATCAAATGGTAGGTCTACTTTTAGTTCTTTGAGAAATCTCCATACTGTTTTCCATAGAGGTTGTACCAATTTACATTTCCACCAGCAGTGTGTAAGCATTCCTTTTTCACCACATCCATACCAACATCTAGTGTTTTTTGACTTTTTAATACTGGCCATCTGGCTGGGGTAAGGTGGTATCTCACTGTGGTTTTAATTTTCATTTCCCTGATGAGTAGTGACTTCAATTGAGTATTTTTTATATAGTTTTTGGCCATTTGCATATGTTCTTTTGAGAAATGTCTGTTCATGTCATTTGCTCACTTTTTGATGGGATTATGCAGAGTTTTTTCTTGCTGATTTGTTTGAGTTCCTTGTGGATTCTGGATATTAGTCCTCTCTCAGATGCATAGTTCGAGAATATTTTACCCCATCTGGTGGGTTGTCTGTTTACTCTGATGATCTGATGATTTTGGTTTTTTTTCTTTTGCTGTACAGAAGCTTGTTAATTTAATTAGGTTCCATTTATCTATTTTTATTTTTGTTGCATTTGCTTTTGAGATCTTAGTCATTAATTATTTGTCTAGGCCAATGTCCAGAAGAGTTTATCCTAGGTTCTCTTCCAGAACTTTTATGGTTTCAGGTCTTATATTTAAGTCTCTAACCCATCTTGAGTTGATTTTTGTATACGGTGAAAGATAGGGAACCAATTTTATTCTTCTACATGTGGCTTACCAATTATTTCAGCACCATTTATTGAATATGGTGTCCTTTTGCCAATTTAGGCTTTTGTATGCTTTGTCACAGATCAGTTCATTGCAAGTATTTGGCTTTATTTCTGGGTTCTCTATTCTGTTCCATTGGTCTATGTATCTATTTTTATACAATTACTACGCTGTTTTGGTTCCTATATCCTTGTAATATAATTTGAAATTGAATAATGTGGTGCATTCAGCTTTGTTCTTTTTGCCTAGGATTACTTTAGCTTTTGGGGATCTTTTTTGGTTCCATAAGAATTCCAGTTTTTTTCTAATTCTGTGAAAGATGATGTTGGTATTTTGATTGGAATTGCATTGAATCTGCAGATTGCTTTAGGCAGTATAGCAATTTTTAAGATATTGATTCTTCCATTCTATGAACATGGGATATATTTCCATTTGTGACATTTATAATCTCTTTCAGCAGTATTTTGTAGTTCTCCTTGTAGAGATCTTTTAGCACTTTGGTTAACTATGCTCCTAGGTATTTTTGTTGTTCTTGCAGCTATTGAAAAAGGGGTTGAGTTCTTGATTTGATTTTCATCTTGGGCATTGTTGGTGGATAGCAGTGCTATGGATTTGTGTACATTGATTTTATAACTGAGACTTTACCAAATTTATTTATTTATTTATTTTAATTTATTTATTATTATTATACTTTAAGTTGTAGGGTACATGTGCATAACGTGCAGGTTTGTTACATATGTATACTTGTGCCATGTTGCTGTGCTGCACCCATCAACTCGTCATTTACATCAGGTATAACTCCCAATGCAATCCCTCCCCCCTCCCCCCTCCCCATGATAGGCCCTGGTGTGTGATGTTCCCCTTCCTGACTCCGAGTGATCTCATTGTTCAGTTCCCACCTATGAGTGAGAACATGCGGTGTTTGGTTTTCTGTTCTTGTGATAGTTTGCTAAGAATGATGGATTCCAGCTGCATCCAAGTCCCTACAAAGGACTCAAACTCATCCTTTTTTATGGCTGCATAGTATTCCATGGTGTATATGTGCCACATTTTCTTAATCCAATCTGTCACTGATGGACATTTGGGTTGATTCCAAGTCTTTGCTATTGTGAATAGTGCTGCAATAAACATACGTGTGCATGTGTCTTTATAGCAGCATAATTTATAATCCTTTGGGTATATACCCAGTAATGGGATGGCTGGGTCATATGGTACATCTAGTTCTAGATCCTTGAGGAATCGCCATACTGTTTTCCATAATGGTTGAACTAGTTTACAATCCCACCAACAGTGTAAAAGTGTTCCTATTTCTCCACATCCTCTCCAGCACCTGTTGTTTCCTGACTTTTTAATGATCGCCATTCTAACTGGTGTGAGATGGTATCTCATTGTGGTTTTGATTTGCATTTCTCTGATGGCCAGTGATGATGAGCATTTTTTCATGTGTCTGTTGGCTGTATGAATGTCTTCTTTTGAGAAATGTCTGTTCATATCCTTTGTCCACTTTTTGATGGGGTTGTTTTTTTCTTGTAAATTTGTTTGAGTTCTTTGTAGGTTCTGGATATTAGCCCTTTGTCAGATGAGTAGATTGCAAAAATTTTCTCCCATTCTGTAGGTTGCCTGTTCACTCTGATAGTAGTTTCTTTTGCTGTGCAGAAGCTCTTTAGTTTAATGAGATCCCATTTGTCAATTTTGGCTTTTGCTGCCGTTGCTTTTGGTGTTTTAGACATGAAGTCTTTGCCCATGCCTATGTCCTGAATGGTACTACCTAGGTTTTCCTCTAGGATTTTTATGGTATTAGGTCTAACATTTAAGTCTCTAATCCATCTTGAATTAATTTTCGTATAAGGACTAAGGAAAGGATCCAGTTTCAGCTTTCTACTTATGGCTAGCCAATTTTCCCAGCACCATTTATTAAATAGGGAATCCTTTCCCCATTTCTTGTTTCTCTCAGGTTTGTCAAAGATCAGATGGCTGTAGATGTGTGGTATTATTTCTGAGGACTCTGTTCTGTTCCATTGGTCTATATCTCTGTTTTGGTACCAGTACCATGCTGTTTTGGTTACTGTAGCCTTGTAGTATAGTTTGAAGTCAGGTAGCGTGATGCCTCCAGCTTTGTTCTTTTGACTTAGGATTATCTTGGAGATGCGGGGTCTTTTTTGGTTCCATATGAACTTTAAAGCAGTTTTTTCCAATTCTGTGAAGAAACTCATTGGTAGCTTGATGGGGATGGCATTGAATCTATAAATTACCTTGGGCAGTATGGCCATTTTCACGATATTGATTCTTCCTATCCATGAGCATGGTATGTTCTTCCATTTGTTTGTGTCCTCTTTTATTTCACTGAGCAGTGGTTTGTAGTTCTCCTTGAAGAGGTCCTATACATCCCTTGTAAGTTGGATTCCTAGGTATTTGATTCTCTTTGAAGCAATTGTGAATGGAAGTTCATTCATGATTTGGCTCTCTGTTTGTCTGTTACTGGTGTATAAGAATGCTTGTGATTTTTGCACATTAATTTTGTATCCTGAGACTTTGCTGAAGTTGCTTATCAGCTTAAGGAGATTTTGGGCTGAGACAATGGGGTTTTCTAAATATACAATCATGTCATCTGCAAACAGGGACAATTTGACTTCTTCTTTTCCTAACTGAATACCCTTGATTTCTTTCTCTTGCCTGATTGCCCTAGCCAGAACTTCCAACACTATGTTGAATAGGAGTGGTGAGAGAGGGCATCCCTGTCTTGTGCCAGTTTTCAAAGGGAATTTTTCCAGTTTTTGCCCATTCAGTATGATATTGGCTGTGGGTTTGTCATAAATAGCTCTTATTATTTTGAGGTACGTTCCATCAATACCGAATTTATTGAGCGTTTTTAGCATGAAGGGCTGTTGAATTTTGTCAAAAGCCTTTTCTGCATCAATTGAGATAACCATGTGGTTCTTGTCTTTGGTTCTGTTTATATGCTGGATTATGTTTATTGATTTGCGAATGTTGAACCAGCCTTGCATCCCCGGGATGAAGCCCACTTGATCATGATGGATAAGCTTTTTGATGTCTTGCTGAATCCGGTTTGCCAGTATTTTATTGAGGATTTTTGCATCGATGTTCATCAGGGATATTGGTGTAAAATTCTCTTTTTTTGTTGTGTCTCTGCCAGGCTTTGGTATCAGGATGATGTTGGCCTCATAAAATGAGTTAGGGAGGATTCCCTCTTTTTCTATTGATTGGAATAGTTTCAGAAGGAATGGTACCAACTCCTCCTTGTACCTCTGGTAGAATTCAGCTGTGAATCCATCTGGTCCTGGACTTTTTTTGGTTGGTAGGCTATTAATTGTTGCCTCAATTTCAGAGCCTGCTATTGGTCTATTCAGGGATTCAACTTCTTCCTGGTTTAGTCTTGGAAGAGTGTAAGTGTCCAGGAAATTATCCATTTCTTCTAGATTTTCCAGTTTATTTGCGTAGAGGTGTTTATAGTATTCTCTGATGGTAGTTTGTATTTCTGTGGGGTCGGTGGTGATATCCCCTTGATCATTTTTAATTGCGTCTATTTGATTCTTCTCTCTTTTCTTCTTTATTAGTCTGGCTAGTGGTCTGTCAATTTTGTTGATCTTTTCAAAAAACCAACTCCTGGATTCATTGATTTTTTGGAGGGTTTTTTGTGTCTCTATCTCCTTCAGTTCTGCTCTGATCTTAGTTATTTCTTGCCTTCTGGTAGCTTTCGAATGTGTTTGCTCTTGCTTCTCTAGTTCTTTTAATTGCGATGTTAGAGTGTCAATTTTAGATCTTTCCTGCTTTCTCTTGTGGGCATTTAGTGCTATAAATTTCCCTCTACACACTGCTTTAAATGTGTCCCAGAGATTCTGGTATGTTGTATCTTTGTTCTCATTGGTTTCAAAGAACATCTTTATTTCTGCCTTCATTTTGTTATGTACCCAGTAGTCATTCAGGAGCAGGTTGTTCAGTTTCCATGTAGTTGAGTGGTTTTGATTGAGTTTCTTAGTCCTGAGTTCTAGTTTGATTGCACTGTGGTCTGAGAGACAGTTTGTTATAATTTCTGTTCTTGTACATTTGCTGAGGAGTGCTTTACTTCCAATTACGTGGTCAATTTTGGAGTAAGTACGATGTGGTGCTGAGAAGAATGTATATTCTGTTGATTTGGGGTGGAGAGTTCTATAGATGTCTATTAGGTCTGCTTGCTGCAGAGATGAGTTCAATTCCTGGATATCCTTGTTAACTTTCTGTCCTGTTGATCTGTCTAATGTTGACAGTGGAGTGTTGAAGTCTCCCATTATTATTGTATGGGAGTCTAAGTCTCTTTGTAAGTCTCTAAGGACTTGCTTTATGAATCTGGGTGCTCCTGTATTGGGTGCATATATATTTAGGATAGTTAGCTCTTCCTGTTGAATTGATCTCTTTACCATTATGTAATGGCCTTCTTTGTCTCTTTTGATCTTTGATGGTTTAAAGTCTGTTTTATCAGAGACTAGGATTGCAACCCTTGCTTTTTTTGTTCTCCATTTGGTTGGTAAATCTTCCTCCATCCCTTTATTTTGAGCCTATGTATGTCTCTGCGTGTGAGATGGGTCTCCTGAATACAGCAGACTGATGGGTCTTGACTCTTTATCCAGTTTGCCAGTCTGTGTCTTTTAATTGGAGCATTTAGTCCATTTACATTTAAGGTTAAGATTGTTATGTGTGAACTTGATCCTGCCATTATGATATTAACTGGTTATTTTGCTCGTTAGTTGATGCAGTTTCTTCCTAGCCTCGATGGTCTTTACATTTTGGCATGTTTTTGCAATGGCTGGTACCGGTTGTTCCTTTCCATGTTGAGTGCTTCCTTCAGGGTCTCTTGTAAGGCAGGCCTAGTGGTGACAAAATATCTAAGCATTTGCTTATCTGTAAAGGATTTTATTTCTCCTTCACTTACGAAACTTAGTTTGGCTGGATATGAAATTCTGGGTTTAAAATTCTTTTCTTTAAGAATGTTGAATATTGGCCCCCACTCTCTTCTGGCTTGGAGAGTTTCTGCCGAGAGATCTGCTGTTAGTCTGATGGGCTTCCCTTTGTGGGTAACCCGACCTTTCTCTCTGGCTGCCCTTAAGATTTTTTCCTTCATTTCAACTTTGGTGAATCTGGCAATTATGTGTCTTGGAGTTGCTCTTCTCGAGGAGTATCTTTGTGGCGTTCTCTGTATTTCCTGGATTTGAATGTTGGCCTGCCCTACTAGGTTGGGGAAGTTCTCCTGGATGATATCCTGAAGAGTGTTTTCCAACTTGGTTCCATTTTCCCCCTCACTTTCAGGCACCCCAATCAGATGTAGATTGGTCTTTTTACATAATCCCATACTTCTTGCAGGCTTTGTTCATTTCTTTTTCTTCTTTTTTCTTTTGGTTTCTCTTCTCGCTTCATTTCATTCATTTGATCCTCAATCGCAGATACTCTTTCTTCCAGTTGATCGAGTCGGTTACTGAAGCTTGTGCATTTGTCACGTATTTCTTGTGTCATGGTTTTCATCTCTTTCATTTCGTTTAAGACCTTCTCTGCATTAATTACTCTAGCCATCAATTCTTCCACTTTTTTTTCAAGATTTTTAGTTTCTTTGCGCTGGGTACGTAATTCCTCCTTCAGCTCTGAGAAATTTGATGGACTGAAGCCTTCTTCTCTCATCTCGTCAAAGTCATTCTCCGTCCAGCTTTGATCCGTTGCTGGTGATGAGCTGCGCTCCTTTGCCGGGGGAGATGCACTCTTATTTTTTGAATTTCCAGCTTTTCTGCCCTGCTTTTTCCCCATCTTTGTGGTTTTATCTGCCTCTGGTCTTTGATGATGGTGATGTACTGATGGGGTTTTGGTGTAGGTGTCCTTCCTGTTTGATAGTTTTCCTTCTAACAGTCAGGACCCTCAGCTGTAGGTCTGTTGGAGATTGCTTGAGGTCCACTCCAGACCCTGTTTGCCTGGGTATCAGCAGCAGAGGCTGCAGAAGATAGAATATTTCTGAACAGCGAGTGTACCTGTCTGATTCTTGCTTTGGAAGCTTCCTCTCAAGGGTGTACTCCTCCCTGTGAGGTGTGCGGTGTCAGACTGCCCCTAGTGGGGGATGTCTCCCAGTTAGGCTACTCAGGGGTCAGGGACCCACTTGAGCAGGGAGTCTGTCCCTTCTCAGATCTCAACCTCCCTGTTGGGAGATCCACTGCTCTCTTCAAAGCTGTCAGACAGAGTCATTTGCGTCTGCAGAGGTGTCTGCTGTGTTTGTTTGGTGTACTGTGCCCTGTCCCCAGAGGTGGAGTCTACAGAGACAGGCAGGTTTCCTTGAGCTGCTGTGAGCTCCACCCAGTTCAAGCTTCCCAGCAGCTTTGTTTACCTACTTAAGCCTCAGCAATGGCGGGCGCCCCTCCCTCAGCCTCGCTGCTGCCTTGCCGGTAGATCACAGACTGCTGCGCTAGCAATGAGGGAGGCTCCGTGGGTGTGGGACCCTCCCAGCCAGGTGTGGGATATGATCTCCTGGTTTGCCTGTTTGCTTAAAGCGCAGTATTGGGGTGGGAGTTACCCGATTTTCCAGGTGTTGTGTGTCTCAGTTCCCCTGGCTAGGAAAAGGGACTCCCTTCCCCCTTGCGCTTCCCAGGTGAGGGAATGCCTCGCCCTGCTTCAGCTCTCGCTGGTCAGGCTGCAGCACCTGACCAGCACCGATCGTCCGGCACTCCCCAGTGAGATGAACCCAGTACCTCAGTTGAAAATGCAGAAATCACCGGTCTTCTGTGTCGCTCGCGCTGGGAGTTGGAGACTGGAGCTGCTCCTATTCGGCCATCTTGCTCCGCCCCCCCTACCAAATTTATTTATCAAATTTAGGAATCTTTTGGAGGAGTCTTTAGGGTTTCCTAGGTATGCAGTCATATCATTGGCAAACAAGAACAGTTTGACTTTCTCTTTTCCAATATGGATGCCCTTTATTTCTTTCTCTTACTTGATTGCTCTGGCTAGGACCTCAAGTAATCTGTTGAATAGAAGTGGTGAAAGTGTGCATCCTTGCATTGTTCCAGGTCTCATGGGGAATGCTTTCAACTTTTTTCCATCCAGTCTGTTGTTGGTTTTAGATTTGTCATACATAATTTTTATTATTTTGAAGTATGTTCTTTCTATGCCTAGTTTATTGAGGGTTTTTATCATAAAGGGATTGTGGATTTATCAACTGCTTTTTCTGCCTCTATTAGGATGATCATATGGTTTTTGTTTTTAATTCTGTTTATGTGATGTATCACATTTATTGACTTGTATATGTTAAACCATCCCTGCATCCCTGGGATGAGACCCACTTGATCATCGCATATTGTCTTTTTGATGTGCTGTTGAATTTGCTGTGCTAGTATTCTGTTGAAGACTTTCATATCTATGTTTATCAGGGATATTGGTCTGTAGTTTTTTTTGTTATGTCCTTTCCTGGTTTTGGTATTAGGGTGACACTAGCTTCATAGAATTAGTTAAGGAGCATTCCTTCTTATTCTGTCTTTTGCAATAGTTTCAGTAGGATTGGTACCAGTTCTTCTTCTTCTTCTTCTCCTTCTTCTTCTTCTTCTTCTTCTTCTTCTTCTTCTTCTTCTTCTTCTTCTTCTTCTTCTTCTTCTTTTTTTTTTTTTGAGGGAGTTTCCCTCTTGTTGCCCAGGCTGGAATGCAATGGTGCAGGCTTGGCTTACTGCAACCTCTGCCTCCCAGGTTCAAGTTATTCTCCTGCCTCAGCCTCTCAAGTAGTTGGGATTACAGGCACCTGCCACTATGCCTGGCTAATTTTTGTATTTTTAGTAGAGACAGGGTTTCACCATGTTGGGCAGGTTGGTCTCGGACTCCTGACCTCAGATGATCTGCCCACCTTGGCCTCCCGAAGTGCTGGGATTACAGGCGTGAGGCACGGCGCCCGGCCCCAATTCCTCTTTGAATGGTAGAATTCGGCAGTGAATCCATCTGCCACAGGCCGTTTTTTGGTTGGCAATTTTTTATATTGGTTCGATCTCGTTGCTTGTTATTGGTCTGTTCAGGGTTTCTATTTCTTCCTGATTCAATCTAGCAGGGTTGTAGGTTTCCAAGAATTTATTCGCTTCTTCTAGATTTTCTAGTTCATGTGCATAGAAGTGTTCATTGTAGTGTTGAATGATCTTTTGCATTTCTGTGATGTCAGTTGTAATGTCTCCATTTTCATTTCTAATTGAGATTATTTGAATATTTTCTTTGTTAATCTAGCTAATGGTCTAACAATTTTATCTTTTAAAAAACCTAACTTTTTGTTTCACTTATCATTTGTATTTTTTGTTTCAATTTCATTTAGTTCTGCTTTGATCTTTGTTATTTCTTTTCTTCTGCTAGCTTTGGGTTTGGTTTGTTCTTGTTTCTATAGTTTCTTGAGGTGTGACATTAAGATGTCAATTTGTGATTTTTCAACCTTTTTAATGCAGGCATTTAGTGCTATAAACTTTCCTCTTAGCACCGCTTTTGTTGTATCCCAGAGGTTTTGATAATTTGCGTCATTAACATTTATTTTAAATAATTTTAAAATTTCCATCTTGATTTCATTGTTAACCACCAAGTCATTCAGGAACAGATTGGTTAATTTCCATGTATTTGTATAGTGTTGAGGATTTATTTTGGAGTTGATTTCTGATAAGATACTTGATTTTTAAAAATGTAATGAGGCTTGTTTTGTGGCCTATCATATGTTGTATCTTGGAGAATGTCCCATGTGCTGATGAGAAGAATGTATATTCTGTAGTTCTTGAGTAGAATGTTTTGTGAATATCTATTAGGTCCATTTGTTCTAGAGTGTAGTTTAAGTCTATTGTTTCTTTGTTGACTGTCTGCCTTGATGATCCATCTAGTGCTGTCGGTATAGTGTTGAAGTTCCTCACTATAACTGTGTTGTTGTCTGTTTCTTTTATTAGGTCTAGTAATACTTGTTTTTATGAATCTGGGACTCCAGAGTTAGCTCCATATATATTTAGGATTGTAATATCTTCTTGTTGGATTGATTCTTTTGTCATTTTTACATGACCTTATTTGTCTTTTTTCTTTTTTTTTTTTTTAGTGTTGTTGCTTTAAAGTCTGTTTTCTCTGATATAAGAATAGCTACTCCTGCATGCTTTTGGTTTCTATTTGTGTGGAATATCTTTTTCCACCCCTTTACCTTGAGATTACAAGAATTCTTATGTGTTAGGTGAAGCTCTTGAAGACAGCAGATATTCGGTTTGTGATTTTTTTAAAATCCATTCTTCCAATTTTTATCTTTTAAGTGGAACATTTAAACCATTTACATTCAACATTAATATTGAGATGTGATATATTGTTTCAATCATCATGTTTATTACTACCTAAATACTTTGATTTAATCATTTTGTTATTGTTTTGTAAACCCTATGAGTTTTATGCTTTCAAGAGGTTCTATTCTGATGTATATTGAGCCTTTACTTTAAGGTTTAGAACTCCTTGTAGCATTTGCAGTAGAATTGATCTGGTAGTGACAAATTCCCTTAGCATTTGCTTGTCTAAAAAGTAAATTATTTCTCCTTCATTTATGAAACTTAGCTTTGCTGGATACAAAATTCTTGGTTGACAGTTATTCTGTTCAAGGAGGCTAAAGATAGATCCCAACCCCTTCTGCCTTATAAAGTTTCTGCTGAGTAGTCTGCTGATAGTCTCATAGATTTTCCTTTATAAGTTACTTGTTGCTTTTGTCTCACTGCTCTTAGAATTCTTTCCTTCACATTGACTTTAGAAAGCCTAATGACTATATGCCTTGGTGATATCCTTTTTGTAATGAGTCTCCCATGAGTTCTTTGAGCTTCTTGGATTTGGATATCTAAATCTTTAGCAAGAGCAGGGAAGTTTTCTTCAATTATTCCCTCAAATAAACTTTCCAAAGTTTTTGCTTTCTCTTCTCCTTCAGGAACACCAATGATTCTTAGATATGACTGTTTTACATAATCCCATATTTCTTGGATATTGTTCATTTCTTTTAATTCTTTTTTCTTTGTTTTTGTCCCATCAGGTGTTTTAGTTGTTTATTTTGCTTTTAGTCTTCATTTCTCTGAATGTTATATTTCTACTTTTGATTTTTCAATTTTAGACAGTACCTATAGTACCTATGATTTTCTTCTGTGAAAATTTTTTTTTTATATACACACACTTTCCTGCTCTCCACACCCAAACCTCCATATACAGTTTGATTTTACTTTAGTTAAATAATGCCAGATATGGTGGCTCACCCCTGTAATCCCAGCACTCTGGGAGGCTGAGGCGGGCCAATCACATGAAGTCAGGAGTTTGAGACCAGCCTGGCCAACATGGTGAAACCATACCTCTACTAAAAATATAAAAATTAGCTGGGCATGGTGGTGGGTGCCTGTAATCTCAGCTACTTGGGAGGCTGATGCAGGAGAATTGCTTGAACCTGGGAGACAGAGGTTGCAGTGAGCCAAGATGGTGCCACTACACTTCAGCCTGGGTGACAGAGCAAGACTCCATCTCAAAAAAAAAAAAAAAAGAAAAAAATTAGTTAAATCATTATTCAGTGTTTGCCCTTGTTACAATTACATAAATTCTTTTGATAGAAGAAACAAGCATTTTATTTTGTAGTAAACCAAGATAAAATTTTTCCTGCAAAACCTTTTTATCTGAATGTTATTGTTGTTTTGTTTTTCTATTTACTTAGTTGTCTCTGTACTTATCACTAATCTCTACTCTTAACCAGTTGTCTAAATCTACTCTTGATACATTCAGATACTAAGATACTAATTTCACCTTCTTGAGTAAACATTCCCTAGAGACTTCCAACCTCTTCCAATCTGAACTGATGGTCCTTACTGCTCAATTGTCCTTTCAGGCGCTCTCTTAACCATTACCCAGTGGATTCTATTCTCTCTCAATCCTGTATGAATTATCTGTTTCCTAATCTTGTGTTCCTCATTTTGGTGGAGTACATCTTCCATTAATTTTCTGAGAAAAAGGGCAGGTAGGTACATGTTTTGAGACCTTGAATGCCTAAAAATATTTTTAACCTAACCTCATATTTGATTTATAGTTTGAGAGAGTAAATCATTTACAACTTATTTAAAAATTTTTTTCAAAAATTTGTGGCATTTTTCCTTTGTGTTCAACTCCTATAAAGACTCATATATTTTTGTTTCATTCTTACTCCTAAGAAGTAACCCTTTGAGTTCCAACAGAAAATCCAGAGTGATTACTACAATCTCTCATCTTTGGTGAACTATAACTTTTGTCTCTTGTGACCCCATGAAACTACTAAAAACTCTGCTCAGCTTCTCAGCCACTTATCTCTACTTATGTTTTCAACTTTTCAGCTACCATTTTCAAATTACCAGATATCACAAGAGAAAAAGCAGTGCCAAAAGTCCAGTACCTCCTAGGACTTCCCTTCATTTTGGGATATTTACTCCACAAATATTCACTGTTTTACTGCCTTCATAATTCTTTGATGACTTCATACTGATTAGACAGGTGACAGATGAATAGATGATAGAAAGATAGAAAAAGAGATAGGTATTCCAGCATTTCTCAATAAAAGAAATGGTTCAAAACCAGCTAATCCAATTTTGTCTACCTTTCCAATAGTGAAAACTTCTCTCAATCTCAAACTGCTTCTTAATCACATTCCCAGGCAATTCTGTTCTAACCTCACTTTCAGCCTCATTTCCAGAAATACTTGTTCTTTCCATTCTTGAGTTTTCTGTGTCTCTGTGGGATAAATGGGGTTCTTCTCTGTCTCCTCCAATTATGGCTAACTTGTAATTCAAATTTTTTTGGCTTTGCTAATTCATTACTACTTCTTCATCTGCTTTTTAGTTTGTAACCTTATATTGCTGTTTTCTGTTTTCTTTTTCTTGTTTACTTCTGGGTCAAATTTAGCACTTTTTGAGTCAGTGTAATGCCTCAGTTTACCAAATTCTTAACTAATTTTAACTACTTTATTTAAAAATGTTCATTTTAAGGCTATAAATCTTCCTCTAAGAATTGCTTTAGCTTCATTCCATAAGATTCAAGGTAGGTTATTTTTGTTTTAAGTTTTCATTATACTGATTAGTTACAACATTTTAAAAATTATTAAAATATATTCATTTTCTATTATTTTTAAGCTTCTTATATAAATTTCAAAATATTTCAGATTTGATTATATTTTCCATATTGATCTCTTATTTTCATTACATTTTGGTCAGAACATTTTTTAATATAATATCGATTACAGCATTTGAAATATATTGAGATTAACTTTGCGGTCTTTGTATAGTCAATTTTCATGATTGTTCCTTGTGTACATGAAAGGATTATATATTTTTGAATTGTTGGATATAAAACTCTATCAATTAAATCAAGCTTTTACTTGCATTCTTAAGTTCTCACTGTCTTTACTACTTTTTTGGTCTAGTTGATCTGTTAATTACTGAGAGAGGTATAAAGGTAGCAATTTTTAATCTCTCCTTTTAATTATGTTAATTTGCTTTATACCTTTACAGCTAAATTAGTTGAAGGTGTAGGATTGTTTTATCTTCCTAGTGAATTGTTCCTTTTATTATGTTCTATTGATCTTTATTTTTCTGGTTTTTTTTTTTTTTTTGCTTTAAAGTCTATTTTGCTGACATTAATAAAATTACATTAGCTTTCATGTGGCTAGCATTTGACTTGAAATATCTATTTCCATCCAGATAGTGTCAACATCTCTATCAGTATCTTTTAGGGTGTCTTTTGAAACTGTAAATGTGTGGACTTAAAAAAATATTATCCAATCTGAGACTATCATTTTTAACTGGTGTATCTGATTTGTGTAAGTGCATTGTTATTACTTGAAATACCTAAATTTTTTTACAACCTATTTTGTCCTTCATATTTACTTGATATCCTTTGTCTCTTTTTTCTGCTTTCCTATACTGAGCTATTTAAATTCTTTTTTTTCCTATCATTTTGAAAGTTTTGCCTTTATCCCTATACTTGTAATGTGCATGTGAATTAACACAGACAAAATCTAAACAATACCTCTAGTTTTAAGCAGTACAAATCTGGTTTAAATAATGCATTAATTTCAATTTTCCCCATCTTAATTATTATTGTGAAGCATTTTAGTCCCATCTCTTTCTCTTTTTTTGGGGGAGGGGAGGGTAAAATCCCTGCTAGTTTGTATAATTATTATTGTTTTACTTAGTCAATGCTTGCTTAGATTTGCCCAGATATTTACCATTTTCTTCAAACACCATTGCTTGTTTCATTGTACACATTTATTCTGGGTTTCAGTTTCTTCTTTCTGAAATATATCCTTTATTATTTATTTCAGAGGGAGTCTGAGAGTAGCAGATTCTCTTCATCTTTGTTTTTCTAAAATTTTTCTTCAATTTTCTCTCACTATTGAGTAATAACTTACCAGTTATATATTATTACTTTGAAATTATTATTTTTCTCTCTTCAAGCTCTCATTGTTATGGAATGTTTGTGATGGTCTGATAGTTATATATCTTTGGATATTTTGTCTTTTCTTTTTGGTTGCTTTTAAAGTTTTCTCTTTATATATGGTGTTCCATAATTTCACTACCATATATTTAAGTAGAAAATTTTTTGTATTTATCCTAATTGTGAATCATAATATTTCTTCAATTTGGGGATTTATGTATTTTATAAATTCTGGGAAATTTTCTGCCTGTATCTTGATATCTTTCTTTTTTTAGTTCTTTTTATCTGTTAGTACTGAATTCTGGATAATTCCTCAGATCTACCTTCTAGTTCCATTTTTTTCTTTATCTATGCCTAATGCATGTTCAATATTCTGTGGAATTTCTAAACGTTGTATTTGGCAATTATAAATAAAGCTGCTATAAACATCCGTGTGCATGTTTCTACTTTTTAATAAAAGCAAAATAAACCAGAAAAAAAATGGGCTGTTCAAGGAAACACACACATACGTACATAAACAACAAATGTGACCTTGTATACCTATGATGATCATAGTTGACATTTATTTGGTACTTACTTTTTTCAGTCACTACGCTAAGGCTTTTACATATGTTACCTTATTTAATTCTCACACAATCCTATTTAAAACAGGATCAAAATTTAAACCAACTACTGCTTGGATATGTAATGAAAATGTAGCACCCATAGATCTCTAACTAATCTAAGTTTTATGACCTTTCACCCAGCTGAAGAGGGGTCCAAATGAGTGGGTGGGTGGAGAGAGATTGAACTTGCTAGTTTTCAGTATGTTGGTTTCTTACCTAGTAAAGGACTTTGCACTTTGGAGGGACTCAATAAGTATCAGTGGTTGAATGAATGTTGACAAGATATAATATTAAATAGTCCAAGCTACAATGTGTTAAGTGTAGTACATACAACTAGTGTTGGATGCTTTATATAAACATCTTCTCCCTTAATCCTTATAACAGACAGCTTGCAAGATAAACATTTTAAAGAAGAAACAGGCTCAGTAACATGTTCAACTTCTCACAATTGGTAAGTGAGGGAACTATATTTAAATCATAGTCAAGAACACCGTGCACTACCTCTCAATAACCTCAAGTGGGCTGTAGAATTATAGGTGGGTGCCCTGCTCTGGAGATACATTTGAGATCATCTAGAGTTCCTGCCTTTTTCAGATTAGAATATGTCACTGATGCCAAGTTCCCAGGCCTTCTGAGATTGCTCTGGGGACCAATAAGGGTGCCCTTGGTGAGTCATTAGTAGAGTGTTCACACACCTCTCAGGTATTCAAAGCGTTTGGCAGAATTTCCATTTCTCTTGTTAAGCCTCTGACTTACTCTGCCTACCATAACCTAACCTAATTGAACTAGCTTTTGCTAAAATGTCATACATTTTTAATCTAGTTATTTTACTCTGTGTATAGCTCTCAGAAAAGGGTAAATTAAGATACAAAGACTGTGAGGTGTAAGCATATTAGTTTAGGTTTATAAGATTGTACTAACAAGTTTTCGAAGCCCAGTTCAAATCATTTCACCTCTAATAAACCCTTTCAGATTCCTTTATCTTCTTTTCCTTCAAACTTCTATAGCACATTGCTTGTAGTTCAGTCCTTATCATAGACTACTTTTTATTAAAGTTATTTATGTGCCCCCTCTACCTAAATTGTGAGTTCCTTAGGTATCAAGACCACCTCTTACTCTTCTTTGGTACCTCATGGAACCCAGCACCATTATTTGTATATGGAATTTATTTAACAAGTATTTGTTGAAGTGATCCAAATATGTTTATATTCAATGTTTAACACGAACTCCTACTCCGATTTAGATTGCCATATCACAGCCTGATTTTTATAGTTTGGATTTTGAGATATTAGCCTGAGAACATTTCGTTCTTTCAGTTTCTATTGTTATTTATTTGTTCGTTTGTTTGTTTAACAATATTCACAGGATTAAAACAAATCCCAGAGCTTGGCATCTTTCCAAATACACCAATAGCTGCTTTGCCCTTTTTAGTTGCATTGAACTCAATCAACCTAATCTTCCACAAAGCCTGACCGTGAGAAGTGAGTAGATTGGTGAAGTTGTAGAGATTATTGATTTATAATTGCTCCAGATCTCCCGTGATGAGTTTTCTCTTGCTCACTATGATTTCTGAAAATTCCTTGCCTTATTACTCCGATCAGAGTGGCTGCCATGTACTAGGCACTCAACTAATGTTTAATGATTTGAGTTGAATTACTCTTAGTTCCTGGACCCATTTACCAGATCCAAACAGTTGTGTCCTAGAAAGCTCTATGATAAAGAGTTAATCTCTCAATGAAAAGCCAGAGAGGGCCCCTACTTTGTGACCAACCCAGTGCCAAATGTAGTCTGAAAAGTCTTCTTTAAAACCACAAATTAAACATCTCACCTTGGTTCTGTTCTGCGACATTGTAAAATTCCTTCTACATCCAAATGATGTTCAAACATTTTAAAATCAAAAAAATTAATTTGCAACTAAAAAGATTCTTGGTATGTTTCTAAATAATTACTCAAACAGATTTTTAAAATATCAACCATTTGGGAATGATGATGGTCAAGCGGTATGGATACATTTCACTGTGACTTATTAAACTGTCCTTGCAAGCAGTCTAGATGTCCCCATTGAAAAATGAAGCAGCAATGTACACATGACAAATGCAGTCATTTCTGATTCAATTTTTTTCACCAACATTCTCTGTGATGCTCCCACCTTGCTGCTGACTTCACATACTTGAAGGGTTGTCATGGGAAATATTAGACTTGTCTGTCTAGACTTAGGGCTAAAACTAGAAACAAATTTGTAGAAGTTACAGAGACACCGTTTTCAGTTTAATATTTTATAAAAGTTTTAATTATGTGCAGAAATGTTTTTCTCATAGTCTAACAGCATAATTTTGTAGGAATATGGAAAATATGAAAAGTCACTTATAATTCCACCAACCAGAAATAATTACTATTTTGATGACTATCATATATGTACTTTTTTTAAAAAAAGAATTCTCTCTCATTAGAACAATACTTAAATGGATTGGGCCATATGGGAAGGCAGAGGCACCCCATCTTTGGAGGTTTGCAAACAGTAGCTAACCTCTCTGCCAAGACTTTAAGTGGCAAGTTGGACACATGAACCCTTCCTTGTAAACCTATGAGCTTTGGAGCCTGGGGGGCCCATACGGTGATTGCGAGGGGTCTTCAAATCTATATATATATTTATTTCCTCCTTCAATGAATGGCACAAATGTTACTAACAGTAAAAGTGGTCCTTATGTTGGAAGTTTTAGGAAGGAATTGACTAGAAAATCTTTAAGGCACCTTCCTCCCTACAGGCTTAGGAGAAAGCCGGTTTCTGTCTTCCACGCACGGTGCTCGTCAGCATCAGACGTCTTTGCACATTGAGCCCTTAAATGAACTAGCACTTCCCAGGCTTGAAGTCACACAGCCCTTTGACTAGGCACTACTTTATTTTTATTTCATGGATGAATAACTGAGATTTAGGGAAGTGAGGTAACTTAGCCATTCCATAAAGGAAAAATACTGTTTTTCCGACGATTGTGCAGACTCCACCTCTGGCTCTGAAAGAAAGTCTGCGATGCAGGAAAAGGGCTGGGGTAGTGCACTTGAATACCCAAATTAATTCGTCCAGATCTCCCAAAAGTCCCAACGGGAGAGCCAACCCCGCGCCCCTGCCACCCCAGCTCACTCAGTCCCGCAGTGCTCTGGGAACCTGGGCTTTCCTGGCGCCAGGCAGGAGCCACATTGCCCGTCCCAGGGGCCTCGCGCTGGGACCCTCTAGCCCTGCGTGCCAGGCAGTTCTCAGCTCTGAGTAGGCGGCATTTTCCGGCTCACATCCCGACAGAGAGCACACAGACCTGGGGATGGTTATCGGCCGAGAGCTGCAGGCGAACAGCTAATCCAGTCCTGGAAGGGGGCACTGTTAGTTAAGCCCTTTAATGGTCCCAGTCCTATTATAATTAGTCCTGGCCTGGAGCTAGCGAACAGCGAGCCCCTCTAACCTGAAACGGAGCCTCATCCACTGCTTGGAGCTAATCCTCTGCACAATGAAAGCCGAACTAATTCACTGGGTAAACACCCTCTCCAGTTACTTACAAGCTGTCTTATTTTAGCCCCAAACCAAATAGAAAGGCGGTCAGTGACTGGGAAAAAAAATCAAATATTTACGAACTCATTTTTGCTTGAAACCGCCCCTGGGATGCTTGCTTATCGCACACGGGATCGCTTTATGCTGCTGCTTTTGTGACAGGCGGCTACTTTGCAAAAGAGGCAACAGCCACCTGAGAGGGATTTCCCTGGCTTGGTCTTTTTCTGGTCTCTTGGTAGCTGAACCAGTTGAACCAAATCACAGCCTCTGAATATGGGAATAGGCACATAATAGGTGCTTAAAAAATGCTCAACAAAGATCAGCTTCTGGCTTTAACTCAGAAAGTGGTTCCTAAAGTATTCTAGGCCAGTGGTCCTCAAACTCTAGCATGCACCAGAATCACCCAGAAGCTTGTAAGAACTCAAATTGCTGGCCCCAACCTCATAGTTTCTTATTCAATAGGTGGGGAAAGACAATTTTCATTCTAACAAGTTCCCCCACGAAACCGTTGATCTAGAACAGGGATCCATAAATTTTTTTTTTTTTTTTTTTGTAAAAAAACCAGTAGTAAATGTTTTAGGCTTTGTCGACCACAGTCTCTGTCCCAGGTACTCAGCTGCACCATTGTAGTATGAAAGCACCCACAGATAATACTTAAATGAGTGAACATGTAAGAACATGTACTTTTGGTGTTGTGAACGATTCTAATTTAGATTCCCGCCCCCACCCCCCATCCTCAACAAACACTTAAAAATATAAGTTCTTTCTTAGCTTGCAGGCCATACAAAGCAGGTGATGGGCCAGATGTGGCTCTTAGACAATTGCTTGCTGACACTGTGGTCTCTAGAATGATTGTGGTTAAATAACTGATGATGGCAGAAACAATGGCTCAGAGCCTGAAAACAGAAAAGACAGAAATAATTTCATTTAAGAAAAATTCTTCTATGCCTATAAACCCAATTTCTCATGCTTATGAACCTGACTTACAAATATTCAAGAGAATTCTATTGTATATCAGGTGCTGTTCTAGACATTGGGGTTAGAATGGAAGAAAAACCAGATCTGCCTCCATCCACATGAATTCTATGTTGCTGGACAATGGGTATGGGCTTTGCACAGAGTTCAGAGACTATGATATACAAATTTACAGGTCAGGTGCCCCAAAGCCCAATAGTAAATATTTTAGGCTTTGCAGACCACACAAATTCTGTGCTGCTGAGAGTACAGAATTGCCTGAATTAATCAGCTAACTACAGTTAGGAAACGCACACCATGAGCACAGCCCTGTTGTAAGCATGGTGGAGACAGATTGAGAAGAACAGAGATTTGACCCTGGGCGTGAATGTTAGTAGTTACATTTTTCTCAATGTCAAGCATCTTGTCTTTAAGAAACAGAAACAATTACGTCCAAAACTTTCAGTAGAGGGTGGCATTAATATGAGAAGTTTATTTGTTCAAAAAGCCAAGATGAAAGCAAAATCTCATGTTCTAGAGTGAGACATAGAAATTGTTCTTCTTTGAAAAGGAAGATTCAAAATATCTATATCCCTGTGCTTGGGGTAAGCAGGACTTCTTAAAACAAATGCTGCCATGTTTATTCTGTTTTAATCTGGAAAATCAGAAAAGCAGCATTAGAACATTAGTGAGATTTTTATCTTTCACAAATTTAACTAAAGGAAAGAAGTATTTTGGTAACCACCATCAACATCCAAGGGTCACCTTTTAAAAGCAAGCCATTTGCTCAAAAAGTATCAATTCTTTCCAAAGAAGTTTTCTACTGTAGTTTTCACAGATCTTTAGGATTAAATTTCAATTGTTAAGCTTCTTTTGGACCTGCTCTTGATCTGATTTTGGGTTTTCTGGAGTGTACAGATAAGGTACATCGTCCCCTGGACACAGATGTGGACTCCAGTGCAAGGTTATACATCAGTATATTTTCAACCAATATTCACTGAGCTCCACTGGGTGCCACACATTCATCTGCATGGTAGATATAAATTGCCCGGGGGCAAATGAGACAGACCCCTGCCCTCCAGTGGTTTACAGTTTAATGCTGGAGACAAGCAGGTAGGCAGGCAAACATGAGGAGGCGGCATTGACATAGCATCAACTTGGAATGATAGTCATCACAGAATACAGAGAATCATGGAATGGGTGTAGGTTTTTAAGTCAGGCAGAACTTGGTTTGCATTCTGGCTATGATAGTTCCTAATTTTGTGACATGGTGCAAATTATTTTACCACTCTGGGACTCATTCCCCTCATCGTAAATGGAAAGAGCATTCTTCAAAGTCAAAGGGGTGGTTATCAGGATTACATGATAAACTGTAACTAGCATGGTAAAATCAGGATTACATGATAAACTGTGTCTAGCATACAGTCTGGAACTTTCCAGAACCCAATAAATGTTAATTTTGTCTCTTTCAAATATGTGTCAATGTTATTTGTGAAAATTGCTTATTTTACCTGAGCTCTGTGACTGCCCTCAAGTGTTCAGAAATACAAAATTATTGTGGACTATGGTGTGCGACTTGGGGTATAGGGCTCCCAAGAATGGCATTATGCTCAAATCTCTGCTTGACTCCTTAGAGATGTGGCTTGGCCTGTGAACCTACAGGAGTCCAGAGGGATGGAAAGTGTGCAGATCCAAGCCAGAGAGGGGCTAAATCAAGAGGGGGCACGTCAAAATCTACCTTGTCAAAATGGAATAGATTCTGGAGTTGAGGAGTCAGGAGGCATGCAGTGGTCTTCACTACCCAGTCCTCTGCCCCCAGTTGGGCATCTCATGAGTATGAGTGGCCCTGGGTCCAAGGAAAAGGTACAAAAGTGGAAGAAGGGAGGAATAGCACCAAGAGCAAGTTAAAGGCTGAAAGACACTTAATGACGCTAAGGGCTCAGGTGACAGAGACAAGACAGGGACTACAGGTGCCATCATGGCATGTCCCAGGGTCATCAAAAGTAGGAACCAGGCAGAGAAGAGCAGCCAGTCTGATAGTCAGCAACTGCTTCCAGACAGCCTTCAACAGGCCACCAGTGACTCCCTTGCCACTGAACCATCAGCCTTTCCCCACTCACCTGACAGTAGGACATTTACTGCTCACCTGCAGTCATTCTGGGACTCCAAACTTTCATTTCTAGTTTACCTGATCTGCCTTTGTTTTGCGATTTTCTTTATTTCACAATTAGACTTTTCTTTTTCTTTTTCTTTCTTTTTTTTTTTTTTGGGCGGGGGTAAGTGGGTGGGGATGAAGTCTCGCTCTGTCGCCCAGGCTGGAGTGCAGTGGCATGACCTTGGCTCACCACAACTTCCGCCTCCCAGGTTCAAGTGATTCTCTTGCATCAGCCTCCTGAGTAGCTGGGATTATAGGCATGTGCCGTGACACCTGGCTAATATATATATATATATATTTTTTTAGTACAGACAAGGTTTCACCCTGTTGGCCAGGCTGGTCTTGAACTTCTGACCTCAAGTGATCCACCAGCCATGGCCTCTCAAAGTGCTGGGATTACAGGCATGAGCCACTGCACTCAGCCCACAATTTGACTTTTCCTAACTTTGCATTCTGATTTTGGTTGCCTATTTTGAAACTCTAATCTGCTTAAACTCTCACCTAAGTCCTTGATGTTGGGGACTGGAGCCCTGGAGGCCTGTACTGGGCTGGGCTAAGAATATCTGGCCCTAGCTGTGGTAATGGAGGCAATGGCAAAATGATAGACTGTGTTTGGGGTGAAATTAAAACCAAGCACATAATCCACACCAGTCATCAATGGGAAGGAGCCAAGCTATCCCAAAAGAAGAGAGGGCAGGCAGAGGGTATTTTTGTAGCATGGCAGAAAAAAAAACTGTTATAGGAACTGTGTTGTTTTGGACACACCCATGACCCCATGTTCTCTGACTAAACCATGCCAGCATGAACTTAAACAGGACAGAATCACCATTCTGTTTCAGGCTCCTTGAATGCGCTGTGGGATACCACATCTTGGGACTGCTCTGAGGTTGCAATACTTTTCCTATAGCTAAAGCTGGGTCCCAGACTGAGCTGATGCTATAAATGAAACCAGCCTGCTCTCAGGATTTCCACCCTCTTAACCTCCAAGGGCATGCATTCCGAGGGCTCTCATTATTGGGAGGCAACTGCAGAGACTCTCCTTGTTCACTGGGATCACAGGGCTCTCTTCTCAGCCCATTGTCTGAAACCTTGCCTGTTTGGACATTTGAACCTGTTGAACATTTGCTAAAGAAGTGGCATATCAGGATACAAGGAGCTCTCTTTTTGTTCATGCATGTCTACCTTCGTGTCACAACTCTCGAGTTGTTTGGGGGTCACATTCATCAGAAAGCCAATTGAGGGAGGTGATAGACGTCTTCCCAATTGCTGGTTTTTTGCATCTTCAACTATGAATTGGATCACACTACTGAGTCAGAGGGGCAGGAATAATTGAGGGGTCTACATTGCTGAATCCTTATTGGGTGCCTTCAGTGTAGAAAGACAGCACTGGGTCACATTATATAGATCTTAGCAGTAACGAGGGAAATCTGAAAATTTCGGGCATTGATGAACACAAGACTGTCATCTTTGCCTTTGGAATCTGCACACCTAGTGATCTGTTAGCTAAAATGAGCTTACAAAGTTAAGGCTACACTTTGAAGCCTTAGCCGCGCTAGGCTTTTTGTGTGTCCCTGATATGGTTTGGACGTTTTGTCCTTTCCAAATCTCATATTAAAATGAAACCCCCAATATTGGATATAGGGCCTGGCGGGAGGTGTTTGGATCATGGGAGTGGATCCCTCATGAATGACTTTGTGACACCTTCAAGGTGATGAGGGAGCTTTTGCTCAATTAGTTCACACGAGATCTGATTATTTAAAAGAGCATGGTACCTTCCCTTCCCCTTTTGTGCCTGCCCTTACCATGTGATACACTGGGTCCCTGTCACCTTCTGCCATGATTGTAAGCTCCCTAAGGCCTGCACCAGAACAGACGCCAGCACCAAGATTCCTCTATAGCCTGCAGAACCATGAGCCAAAATAAACCTCTTTTCTTTATAAATTACCCAGCCTCAGGTATTTCTTTATAGCAAGGCAATAACAGATTCACATAGTCCCCAAATTTCACTGAAGCCCAAGGAGGCAGAATCAGGGTTAAGGAGAGGGTGTGAGTGTGGCTGAGTGTACTCCTTCCCTACCTCCCCACAGTTTGGTTGTTGACTTCTGATTCTCAACTTTAGATGCATAACTCAGAAGCCCCCCAGAGGTTCAGTTTCCTCCTCTATGAGGAGGATGGAGCTAATGAGACTGACCTGTGTTTTAGGATTGTGCTGAGGATTGAGTGAAATAATGGATGGAAAGAACTCTTTCAAAGTACTGCACACATGCATGGTCAGTGCCAGAATAACAGGGTAGAGTGAGTCTGGACAAGTTTAGCTAAGTTAGACTTGCTACAGACACTGGCCCCAAAGATAGACACCCCAGTGGGCCAGAGTTGGTGCCAACAAGGACTCATTGGGGTTTGAGGTTTTTGTTTTTGTCATGAAGCTCTGGTCCTGCTCCTGGGGCAACCTTCCTCCAGGGACCTCAGGCCTGCGGTAGCTGAAGATGTTGAGTCTCCTGGGGAAGATGCATCCTCCTGGTCTAGTCAGGAGCCTTTACTTTCCAGTACTCATGGTCATAGGCATGTTCCTCAAGGCCTGGATCTCTCTCTTAGGGCCAATGACTAGTTGTTACTTAATATTAACTCTCCCTTTCCTTAATAATGAACCCTGATTGTGTTGGGGCTGATGGTATGCTGACATTTAAAACAACACAACGCACATTGCCAAGTTTTCTTAATGGATAGGAATGGATGGAGAGGCTATGTGATGTTCTGGTAAATGAGGTATAAGCTGAAGATGATGGGAGAAGGATTTCCTGAACACTGGAAGCTGTTGAGTAGTGTGCTTCTAGGAATGTGCCTTAAAGGGGGAGATGACTCCCTGCACATGTGCCCCTTTATAGGTTCCTCTTTACCCCTCCCTCTTCTCCTTTCTTCCATCCAAGGACTAACCAGGCCCAACCCTGCTTAGCTCCCAAGATCATACGAGATCGGGCGTGTTCAGGGTAGCATGGCCATGGACTCTCCTTTTTCTTTTCCTCCTCTTCCTTCTTCTTTCTTCCTGCTTCTTTTCTGGAACTTTGATATGATTGCCAGAGCTACACTAACTACTTCATAACCATGAGGCAACCGTGAGGTTAGAAACCATGCTCTAAGGATTGTAGAGCATCAGCAACAACAGCCCTAGATGCCAACCTCCAGAATTCACGTGAGGGAATAATTTCGTTTTACTGAAGTGACCGTAGTTGGGCACCTGTACTTTGCAACTGAACCTAGTCCTGATTAATACACATATCTTCCAGCTGAACCACTTATTTCAAGTGGGAGGTTGGATGGAGGGAGGAAGAGTCTCTTTCACTTTAGGAGATCTGTTGCATTTAGTCCTTATCATCAATGAATAGCATGATTTTTAGTGACGAGCTTCCTGATTCAGTTGTCCTGTCAACTGGTGGGCATTCCAGACTGTCTGGAGGACCTAGCAATAAGTTTGGAACAAGCAGAAGCAGACACTTGCCCCAGAAGCTCCATGTGCAATTCACCATCTGCCTGCCCATTTCTTGGTTTGGCCAAAGAAATCTCTGTTCTAGGGGCCACTCATGTGCGCTCCCTTCAAACCTGATGAATTTTCTCATTCTTGCTAAGGTTCTTCCTGATTTAGAATATCTCTTTTGAATGGTGGAGGAATTCTGACAGAAATCCTTCTCTCTAACTCCAAAGTCTGTATTGCATAGTCAGTCTCTTGGTAGAATTTATGTATCAGAAAGGAACATAAATGGGTGATTTATTTAAATTAAGCACTCCTGGTCTACAGAGTGAAACTCTTGGAGGGTCTGATACTTCCTGATCACATCTCTAGATATGGGTCTTCTTGCTTTTGAAAATTTGGTTCTCTGGCTCTGAATCTATCCCTGCTAGTTCTTTAGCAGGAAAAGTTCTGTTTTTGTGGGGTTGAGGGATGAGGATGGGAAATATCATAGAGCTGCTAAAGTTAAATGATTTCTCCAAACTTATTACAAGCACTAGGTGACCTGATTACAGATAAACACACACTGGAAAAACACACTCATCCTCTCCTTTAATCCTGAATTAACATAATTAATCATGTAGAATGTGTGTTTATAAATTATATTTTTCTGTGAGGCTGTTCTGTATTACCTTTAAGCAGCACCAGCAAACCCCTTCCAATATTCCGGCATCTTCAAATTTTCTTCCTCCCCTTCCCCACCTTGATCTCTCAAGTCCCTGCATCTGTAGAAGGCCCATTAAGAAAATCATTTTCCACCCCACCCCCAACAGCACCACATACCTGGTAATAAATAATGTGATCATTGCCTAACAGGCATTCAGAAGAGTCCGGTGATAAATAAAGAGACTTCTCATCTCTCCACAGGCTCTGCAGCTAGGGCTGGCAGAGGAGAGTTTGCTATTAAAGAATTCACATAGCCACAGGCAAATTCTCTTACCGGCTTCTCCTTGTGGAGACCTTTTCTTAAAAGCTGAGATTGCTCTGATGGTTCAAGGTGCTATTGAGCTCTAACCAGGGACAATTACAAGACTCCAGTCGCAGCATCTGAGGCGATGCTTGTGCCTGATAAGGTTGCTGGAGAATAATGCGAAGGGGAGAGGCCTGATAATGGGTTGCTGAAAGGATGGGATGAGGCATCTTTGCCCAGAGCCCAAAGACAGAGCAGCTGCTGTTGCAGAAAGGCCTCCCCATACCCCACCCTCAAATTGTTTTACATTTTTATTGCATTAAAAAACCGCCCTCTAAACATGCACTTCAGAAATGATTTTTCCCCCTAGCTCCAAGCTAATAATACTCCTCACCAACTGATTTTATACCTTGAAAGATTTTGAGAATAATTCTTCCTTTCTCATTCATTTTTTTCCTCCTGTTTTGTATTGAGAAAACCAGAGACAGAACAATCGTTGTATTTTGTCTCCTCCCTTTCTCTGGTTGCATGGTTGCTTCATATAATTTTCCACCCTACCTTTTTCTTTGGCTTTAAAAATCTTTTACAAAAGCAAAAAACCCATAGCCATTTTAAAATGGTGTTTTCTTTTTTCTTTCCATTTTCCTGCCTGTTGTCTGTTGTCTTTGGAATCTCTCTCTTTCTCTCTCTCTTTCTCTCTCTCTCTTTCTCTCTCTTTGCTAGAATTTGATGAAAGGGAATTTCCCAGGTTTAGCCAAATTCAGAAATGCAAGCCACTTTGTGCGAATTGTGTACAAGCACAATTTAAAAGACAAAATACATGAATTCTGTCCAAAGACACGTTATCTTAAAGCAACCTGAAGACTGCAGGAGCAGGGATGTAGGAGAAATTTTATTAGCTTGAATTTCTCAGTGTGACTAGAAACCTACATTTCCCACTGGGTAAAGGTGGAACCAGAGGATTAGGTGCAGTGGAATGTTTTGGAGGCTGGGCTTTGGGGTGAGAGTGCAGCATCAGTCATGTGCTTCTTTTACCCATTGTTTGAAGCCATTTCTATGTGTGAATCACACTAACAAGAATATCAGCTCAGATATAGCAGATGTACAAGAACTAGTGGCTGTGCTGAACTCTAAGAACTTAAGTTTGGGCCAAAATTAGCAATAATGGATTAATAACACAGAAGAGTATAATAGGGCTATGTGGTATAGGTGCCAGGTGCTGGTGGCATCCTCAGTACCAGGGAAATGGTGAGGGCTTAGGCAGTCAGGGCCATCATTGAGGACAAGGTGAGATTTAGCTGGGTCTTGAAGGATTAAGAGATCTGTACCTGACCATGGGCTTCCAGAAAGAAGCCGTCTACCTCTAGTACTCCCTCTAGGGTTGTCTCCATGACTTTAGGTAAGGCCAGGACCCCACTACTACAGCATGGGTCACACACCATGAAGTTGGCCCTGCCTGGTACCTTCACAGACTACTGGTTCAGTGTGTCGAGGGAGGGTCCAGAAGGGTCATTTTGCTCACTTTGTAAAATGAGCTTGGCATAGATTCGACCAAGTGCGATCCCGACGGTGAGTGCAAGGCTAAAATGTTCAGGTGATTCCAATTTAAAGCATTCTCTAGTACTATTGCTTACTGTCTAACTATATTTCACTATTCTGTTGTTGTTGTTCTGAAAGCATGGACATCAAATACATAAAATATGTTTAAAAATTTTTGGCTCTTCTATTACAGTGCAAAGAGTGTGTTTTGGATTGATGTCCCAGGGGGTGTGAGGGATGCTGAGCACTGCCCTGGCCTTCAAGGAATGGTGATGTATATCCATTCATCACCGCAGGCTCAGAAGCACCACTCCATTGGATGCCGTGTCAGGCATGAGAGGGTCCAATCTTAAATACCTCAACACAACTAAATGGACTTCTCTTAACCATAATTTGTGGATCACACCTGTGACATTTGCAGGCACAGGCTTACCATTCAGGAGTTTAGTAATTTAACAGTGACCCAATGATGCATAAAATGCTTCAGTAAAATCTTTTTGCTGAGGCTCATATATGAACCAGAAGCTGCAGATTGGGACACAGGAATGAGGCAATTATTCTGGCCACTTATGTGAGCTGAAAGTGCCTTTCATTGTGGCATTGGAGTTTTTCATTCATGTTACCTGTGTAGTTATAGGACTAATTCTACAATGCAGCAATATTTATAAGGTGGGAGATTTAAGAGGGACTTCGAATTTACTCCTCTAAAAGGCTAAGGGATGAATGTGAGTGAAACTTTTCACTGATTCAGACCGGTATTTTCCTAATTAGTTTGGGCTGAATTTCTCATTCTGTATCTCTATTTTTATGCCCTGGTTCCCCATTGCACCTCTTGGTTTGTACTTTCTCACTCTTTCTCACATTCCTCATTCCTGAGGAGACTGAACTCGTTCAACATAAGTCCTGTGTCTATAACCTTTCCCATGTTGGTGGTGGGACTTAGTTTTTGTATGTGCCGAGGAAATATACATGACTAACAGAATTTATTAGCACAATTTGTGCTTGTATGAAAGTATTTGTTTAAAAAAAAAGATATTGCTTGTAAGTCAATTAAACATTTGTGGCCTCAAGTACTGAATGCTAACGTGAAAAGATAGGATTTCTAAATTCTATGACATTTCTAGGTTTTCAAAAAAGATTTACACATTGCTATTTATCAAATAACTTATTTTTAAAAATTCATAGTCCTCAGAGCTAGAAAACCCCAGGAATTTCATAGTGATCCTCTCAGCAAGCCCCAACTCCATGCATCAAATAGGCTCTGAGATCCCCTATTTTGTCTCTCAAAGGTCTTTAGATCAAGCCTTCAGCATGAAGGGCAATGTCAGGACTAGACAGTCATGAGACCTGGGTTATTCAAGGGAGAATAAGCAGCTGCTTTTCCCATGGAGACATTTGCTGTGTGTTCTTGAAGAACTTTTGAATACCAATATCATTCCCTCTCCACACAGCCCCTAAGTGAAGAGGGTTTCTCAGAGTTCCACACTTCCATCAAAACAGCCATGGCTCCTTTCGAAAGTGTGTACGTGCTAAAAGCCCTCACCAATTCAAGAGTTTAGTGTAAAAAAAGTCTCTCACGTCTTTTTTTTTTTTTTTTTAAAGACAAGTAAGGAAAAAAACCTCTCAATTTTCCAGAGTTCTAAAACTTATTTTTTAAATTAAAATTTTAAGCTGAGGATTTACAAATCGGCTATTAACTTTTAAGAGTTTCATTATGGTTTTTAAAAATCATAATTACTTGAGGTAGGAGAGAGGAGGTGTCTACTTTATTCCTAATGGAAACTATACATATAGATGAAGTGTCTATATAAAAAAATGGGAGCCATGATTATATTAATACTGTCTAACTGATATTCAATAACTCACCCTTCTATTTCCCATTGTCCATATTTAAATACTTCAAAAAGAATTCTAATCAAGTGGAAATTAATAGGGGAGGAAAGACTGGGGCTGGCAGGAGAAGGTTCTAATCCCACTATCTCTTAATATTTCAAAGTCTCTTTTATTTTCTTAATAAAAGGGCAAGAGAAAGAGAGGGGGAGAGAGAAAAGGGAATTAATCCAGTGCTCTGAACTGTCCTCTCATCTTAATGCTTTAAATAAATTCTAAGAGAATATCATACATGAGAAGGCTATATATGGCCAATGGTCAGGCTTCCTTTTACTTCTCAATTTTTTTCCTGTCTTTTCTTCTTCCTTTCCTTTATTCTACCTGTCTTCTCTCTCTCTTCTTCCCTCCATTCCCAAAATCTTCAAAACCCAGTGATGAAAGCTGTATGTAAAGCCCAAGTTCCCCCTTACCTATGGCCACATATCTCTCCCTCCCTGCTTTCTTTCCCATCCCATCACCTGTGGGCACGCTTCCCTCAGTAGATCATATGCCTCCCTTTCTTTGTGTTTCTACATTGGTTTTCCCTCATTTAGCCTATGTCTACTCTCTCGCCCCAAATCCTATTAATTCTTCAAGCCTCACCTTCTCTATGAAATATGTAGCTTCTTAAAATTATAGTAAAATATTATAACCATTAATATTTATTAAGCAATTCCAGGGTGCTAGGCAATTTGCTTGCATTGTATCATTTAATTCTTTCTATAATCCCTAGAAGATTATCCCAACTTCATAGGTGAGGACTGGGACTAGGAAGAGGTTGAGTCAATTGTCAAAAGTTGCAGGAGTGGGAGAGCTAGAGTAAGGGGTCTAACATCTCCTTCCTTTCTTGCCCCTGAACCGCTAATACAGTTATAGTCAAATCACAGAGGATTGAGAACTTCAAATTTCTCTAATTAGTTCATATAATGGCAATTTTCTTAAGCAAAATGATAAGTCTTGTGACGAGGACTATCGTATCTTTATATTTGCTTGTATCTCTTGTATCTCGGTTGTGGTAAGTACATAGTAGATTCTCAGTGCCTACTTGATGATAAAGATCTGGTTTCCCCCTAGGAACCTTATCATTTTCACTGTATTTATGCACTCAATCACCATGCAAACCCAATTTAGGTCTTCTAATGACACATATTATTCTACTTTTCTTCAAAATTGAACTAAATGAGTCAATGCTGACACATTAGAAAGTTGCTCTCTAGGCCGGGCATGGTGGCTCACGCCTGTAATCCCAGCACTTTGGGAGGCCAAGGCGAGTGGATCATGAGGTCAAGAGATTGAGGCCATCTTGGCCAACATGATGAAACCCTGTCTCTACTAAAAAAAAAAAAAAAAAAAAAAAAAAAAAAAATTAGCCAGGCGTGGTGGTGTGCAGCTATAGTCCCAGCTAGTCGGGAGGCTGAGGCAGGAGAATTGCTTGAACCTGGGAGGCGGAGGTTGTAGTGAGCCGAGATCGCACCACTGCCCTCCAGCCTGGTGACAAAGTGAGCCGAGATCGCACCACTGCCCTCCATCTCAAAAAAAAAATAAATAAATAAAATAAAATAAAATAAAGTTGTTTTCTAATACATATTATTGATTGATTGATTAATTGATCCATTCATTCATTCCAAAAGCACTTATTGAGCACTTTCATGTGTGACACTGTTTTAGACACTGGAGGGAACTTCATCACAGCAGTGAAGAAAATATACAGAAAATTACCGCCCTCATTGTGTTGCCTATATTCTAGTTGGGAGAGACAGATAAACAAAATAAATAAGTATAATATGTGTTAGAGGGCAATAAAGCTGTAAAAAATTAAAGCAGGAGATGAGATAGGTAATTGATAGAAGAAAGGAGGGGCCTATGACTTTAAATAGAATGATCAGGGAAAGACTGAGCACAGACCTGAGGTAGGTGCAGGAATGTGGATGTCTGGGTGGAGAACAGTGTAAGCAGAAGGCATAGCAAATACAAAGGCAGGAATGTACCTGGAATGTGCAAGAACCAGCAAGCAGGTCAGTGTAGCTCACTTATCCTTAATTATAGAAGAGAAATTATATCTCCTATGTATGCATGTTTGTAAGCATTTTTAAAAGTTGCATATAGGCGGGGTGCGGGTGGCTGATGCCTGTAATCCCAGCACTTTGGGAGGCCGAGGTGGGCGGATCACGAGGTCAGGAGACTGAGAGCATCCTGGCTAACACAGTGAAACCCCGTCTCTACTAAAAATACAAAAAATTAGCAGGGCATGGTGGTGGGCGCCTGTAGTCCCAGCTACTCGGGAGGCTGAGGCAGGAGAATGGAGTGAACCCGGGAGGTGGAGCTTTCAGTGAGCCGAGATCTCACCACTGCACTCCAGCCTGGGCAACAGAGCAAGACTCCATCTCAAAAAAAAAAAAAAAAAAAAAGTTGCATATGGAGTCGCATAGGCAGGCAGATCCCCAAAGTACCATGTAAATTTTGAGCAGAAAGATAGGAAAAGAGTATAAACATGTTACCATTTTTTAAAACTGGTCAGTGTTTTAGTCCAGATTTCCTGGAAAACAAAGGCTGAGGTGAGGATTAAGATTAAGGTTTGTCTTTATTTGAGAAATAAAATCCCAGGCTGGAGAAAGCATGAAGAGGAGCGAGTCAGGGAAGGAAAGGGGACAGTGCAAGGTGATGCATGACTTCTCTGTCTACTCTCTTACAGGGACGCTGGAAGACACACAGCAGGTGACCTTTCAGGGACCTCTGCACAGCCATGCAGGGCAGCTCCAGAAGTTGTGCCCTGCCCAATCTATGAAAGGGAGAAAGGAGAAGAAATTTATCAGTGGATCCCTGACAATACCTGTTTTCAACGGGCCAAGTTTCATCCTTTAGATAGATAACCCCCACCACACACATACCCCTACTGTACCCCCACACTTGACTTCCTGGTTATAAAATCTGGCTTCCTTGTCCATGTCTGTAGTGTGACATTTCATTAAAGTCTATAAGTGATGAGAGAAGACAGAGACCAGACATGGTTAGCCTGGTCATACAGCAGCTGCCAAGTGAGAGGGGCCAGCATTCACAGGCAAGCAACTTGTTGGCCTCAGACAGTGAGAAATGTGGGTTCTGAGTGGGGTTGGTAGGCAGAAATAGCTGCTGAGGCAGAGCACGTAGCTAAAGGCCTGGAGGTGTTTAAGAAGTGTCCAATATAGTCAGTTAATAGCAATATTTAACAAGAGCAAATGCTTACACCATCCTAAAAATAAATGAGACAGAGGCCCCATTCCCCTTAGTTTGTAATAAATTGTGTAGAAGAGATTAGTGACGTGTGTAAATGTTTTATGTCAAGAGGAGAAATAAAGAGGGATTGGGAAAAGAACAACCTCACCATAACTAGGAAAATGTAAAACAGAATATTGTGAGTCTGTTACTTTCTTGGGAATACCAACTAGCCACACTAAAGATACTCTAAAAATCAGTTCCAGTACAAGAGTGTCCCACAGAAAGTTAAAGCCAATGGGAGAGTACAGGAATCTAGGTCAGAGGATAAAATAAACATCAAACCAATTTAATTGACTTAATATGGCTGAATCTCCTTTTTAAAATGAGCGAATGGGGGAACTTGATGGATTTAATCATAGCTGTGTGAATATTCTAAGTATCTAAAATACTAGATAACCTATTCTGTTATACACTCTTTCCAATTTTCAAATCTTTTAGTTATTGGAGAGATATAGTTACAGAAGCAACTCTAAAAATTTAATTTAGTAAAATGTAATATTATTTATAAAGTGAAACAAGTCTAGAAGGAACAGAAACATAAAAATATTATCAAGTATATCGCTATGGCAGAACTATACGCAACACAATTTTGGGATATGTCATGAGACACTTCTTTATGAAGATTAAATTTAGAATTAGTGAATTCCCTACATTCTCTCCAGTTCTTTTTTGACTTGCTTTAGTCTGCCTTCTCTCTGAAAAAATCATTTTATGAAAATTCAGTCAATGAAATTGGTCTGTTGAACTTTAATTTAGCATCATAGTGAGATTATGTGCGTTTTGTGAGCAACCATCTCATTCAAGAGGTTGCCCACAGAGTTTGTAACTAGAGAGGACCTTCAGAGTATCAGGGCAACCATTCATTTTACACCTGAGTAAGCCAAAGTCTAAGGAGTAAAAGATATTCACCCAATGCCTCACAACAAAAAGATGCCTCCCTACTTCTGTCAGTATACATTTAAAAACATCTAATTACATGTCTACACACAGGTAGGAAGCATGAATAAAGAGGTTTAAGATTCAGTGGAAACAAATATCTCTTACATAATTTATTTATTGTCACATAACAAATTACCTCAAAGCATAGTAGGTTAAAACAATAATCATTTTTCACTTACAATTTCTATTGGTCAGGAATTCGGGAATAGCTTATGTGAGTGTCCCTGGCTCAGGGTTTCTCCTCTTGCAGTAAAGATATTGAATGGGCCTGCAGCCATCGGAAAACTTAACCAGAACTAGAAGATTTACTTCCAAAATGGTTCACTTACATGGCTGTTATCAGGAAGCCTCAGTTCTTTGTGCCTAGGTCCCTCCATAGAACTGCTTGAGTGTCCTCATGTCATGGTGACTGGTTGCCACCAGAGTAAGTGATCCAAGAGCAAGGAGGAAACCACAATGCTTTTTATGACCTGGTCTTGTAAGTCACACACCATCACTTCTGTTACATTCTATTTGTTACACAAGTCAGCCCTGTTAAATGCAGGAAGGCCCTATGCAAGGGCGAGAGTACCAGGAGAATGAGGATCATTTGGGGGTCCTGTTGGAGGTTGGCCACAACTCCTTTAAATCACAACCAGAAATTCCTTAAATTTGATTGGAGACACACTCTAGTGCTTAATACTATAAGTATCAAGAAACCCCAACTTCTTTCTGACTGGTTTGGCTGCCTTTTCCAAACTACTTTTACCTACCATTTACTACCATTTACCACTATACTTGACTCCCACAACAGCCTTTGGATATTAAACTAGAGTCAGAATTTGAAGAAGCATAGACACACAGAGATTAGTGATTTATTTAAGGTCACCCAATGGTAGAGCAGAGGGTTGGAGACCTCTCTACCGGGGTTCATGCCATTTGACTACAATACCCTGTCTCACTTTCTTGGTCATCTTTCTTCCCTCTGATCATTACCTATCATTCAGTGAAAACTCCATCTCATGGCTTACATTCTTTCTCTCTGTCTCACCTGACAACATCCTAGATTTCATTGTCCAAGTGGATGAATCCAGTCATTATGCTGGACTCATTATGCTCTACCTTCACACATCACCAGTGATCTTCTTGCCACCCTAGTTATCCACATTCATTGTTCCATGGACTCTGTCATACTGCTCTGCCTCCAGATTCACCAGTTTAATCATCAACTTTCTAACCACAATCTTGTCTCCTTTCACTGCTACCTGTGATAACTAAATTTATGTGTCAACTTGACTAAGTTTTGGTGCCCAGTTGTTTGGTCAAACACCAGCGTAGATATTGCTGTGAAAGTATTTTTCAGATGTGATTAAAATTTAAATCAGTAGACTTTGAGTAAAGTAGATTACCCACCATAATGTGGGTGGGCCTCATCCAATCAGTTGAAGGCTTTAACGGCAAAGACTGAGGTCCCCCAAAGAAGAAGGAATTAAGCCTCCAGACTGTAACATAGAAATTCTGCTTAAGTTTCCAGTCTTTTAACTCAAGGCTACTACATCAACTCTTACCTGAATTTCCAGCCTGTAAGCCTGCCCTGCAGATTTCGGACTCACAATTACGTGAGACAACTTCTTTAAGTCTCTGTCCATCTCTGGGGCTGTCTGTCTCTGGTTCTCTCTCTCTCTCTCTCTCTTTCTTCCTTTTCAAACTCACAGGGTCCTCTATATTGAATCATATATTTTTTCCAATATATCAATCATCTTTCTTTATTTTCCTCCTTAGTCAGCTTAGATATCATGGTCCTTCATGCAACAACACTGTTTCAAAGAGACTGTCTTGTACAGCGGAAAAAAATATTCAAATATAGTCAGCACTCCATACCTGTGGGTTCTGTATCTATGGTTTCAATCACTGATCAAAAATATTCAAAGAAAAGTGAACACTTCCATCTGTACTGGACATGTAAAGACTTTTTTCTTGTCATTATTCTCTAAACAATACAGTATAACAACTATTTACATAGCATTTACATTATATTAGGTATTATAAGTAATCCAGAGATGTTTTAAAGTATATCAACTATTTACATAGCATTTACATTATATTAGGTATCATAAGCAATCTAGAGATGATTTGAAGTATATGGGAGGATGTGTGTAAATGACATGCCAATACTATACCATTTTATATAAGGGTCTTGAGCATCCATGAATTTTGATATCTATGGGGGGTCTTGTCACTGATCCTGCATGATACCAATGATGATTATATTTGTTGCCTATCTACTATGTGCTAGTCATGGGGGATACATAATTTTTAAAAAAGAAAGAAAGAAAACACTTCATAACTCTCCAAGAAAAACCTGACCTCCATGAAGCCAAGTATTTATTTTCTCTGCACCTGCTAGAGGAAGTCACTTAATAGAGAAGATTGGTACCACCCCATCAAAACAGGCCCCCACCCTGCTGGCAGTTGTACAATAGTTCTCTGATAATTTCTTCGCTCATGCTCTTTGACTACAGTATTTTAAACCACTGCTACTCCCCACAAACCTTCAATTCCCCTATTTTTTCTCCCACTCTCAGAAGATGATCTTGTCTTTTATTTTGCAAAGAAGTTAAAAATTATTTGTCAATACTTCTTTATTTTCCACCTTCTAAACTCATAAGTCTGTCTTTATCTGCACCCATCCCTTTCCCTCCAAAGAAAGAGAAAAGTTGCTTCTATTGCTTAATTTTTTCCATTAAAAATATAAGTTTTATCCTTATTTCTTTTAGATGCTACTTTCTTGCCTCTCTTTTAATATTTGTATGATTGGGGTGACAGTTATCAATTGATGGACAGCAGAAGTTGAGATGAAGAATTGTGAAGCTAGGTTGTTGGACAGATGAAGATTTCAACCCCAGATATCAACAAGAGTGAAAGAGGAGAGGATAACTAAGAGTCTAATGCCAGTCTTAGGAGAGTGAAGGGAAATGACTGAATGGTTAGTAATACATGACTGGGTTGAGAAAGGTTAACAATACTAAATAGGGCAAAAGCCTCAAAGGAAAATCTTTTATCATAGAGTGAAAGATGAAAGGTTTAGAGAATAGTGCAACATGAACTGAATATTAACATTCCTCTTCTGGCTTTATGGAGAGTTGGTAAATCGCCCGCTGTGACTCCCAGGGCGAAGGGGAGAAAGGGAGAATGTAGTAAGTGGAACACAGTGAAAAGTTCCGGGAGATAATCAAGGAATTAGAAGTGAGGAATTACAGAACAGTGGATGAGGTTAGGAAATCGCACTGCTGTCTTTCATTGCCAATTGGCTGAATGTTCTGATGGTGGCCTCAGTGACTATGACACCAGATCTGGCTGATAATCTCAGATGCACAGCCTAGCCCAGAAAGGTAGTGAGAGCTCTTTCTCAAAGTGTGGGAGTACAGAGAATCTGTTTAAGGCAAGTGATGTAGGATTTCCTTGCTGGGAAAGGACTTGTTCTCATTCACTTCACAGGAGAAAGGCTAACTTGGCAAGTTATTTCCAACTGTTTATTCAAATCATAGTTCCGAATTATATCTTCAGTGGCATTCGGATGCTTCTAGTGACTCCCCTTCATATGCAAATTTCCCCCTTAAAAAAGGAAGTTATCTGTGTTCAAATAAAGTCACTAAATCCCATTAAGGGGGCTCCACCCTCATGGCCTCATCTAAAGCTACTTCTCTCCCAAGGGCCCACCTCCTAATACCTTCCCACTGAGATTTAGAGTTTCAACATACAAACTTTGTGGGGATAAACATGCAATCTATAACAAACATATTTTGAGAGCAACAATTATCATCAAAAGTAGTTTTCCTATAGCAAAACAAGAGCTGTATAGATCATCCTTCCTTCATGCTCTACCTGGAAGAGTCAAAAAAAAAAAAAATTGTGGTACTGTCCTTTCACTCACCTTCCAGCTCCTGGGATCAAAGCAAATGTTCTGTCATTCTAGAAACCCTGACTAGAGCTTGGGACTTTAAATGTTTGAAAAAGAAATCTATGCCTTTGCCGTTTCAATGAGATCTTCAATGCATTTAAAGCAAACCAAAAGAACAAGCTCACCAAGAAGTCACTTGACCCCCTGCTGAGCCAGAGCCACCATTAGAAGCTGGGCATTGTGAGGAACTTTGGAGGAGAAGTTGGCCTTCTACTCTGTGGCTCTTAATCAGAGATACGCATCAGATTCTTGGAACCCAGGGAGCTTATTTTCAAAACTTAACCTTCCCAGAATCTGCTCCAAATCTAATGAACAAGTACCTCAGAAGGTGGGAGATTTTTTAAGGTAAATCTAAAATATGGGCATTTTCAAAGCTTCCCAGGGGATTCTAATGCCCAGCAATGGTTAAGAACCACCGTTCCTGTCTGATGCAGGACCCCTGTCTTGGCAGACAACCATGGGTGGTCATGGGTGGTCTCTGCTAAAGACTGCACTCGACTCCCATGGTAGGTTGCATTTGTATCTAAATATTTGCTGGCCCTTCTTACTGGGTCCCTCCCTTTTACCCTTTCCTGGCCCCTGTCCCCTTATGATGCCTGGTGTATTTGTTTCCTAGGGTTGCCATAATAAAGAACCACAAACTGGGTAACTTAAAACAACAGAAATGTATTCTCTCATAGTCACAGTTTTAGAGAGTAGAAGTCTGAAATCAAGGGCCATGGTTCATTTGAAGCCTCTAAAGGAGGGTCCTCCCTTGCCTCTCCCAGTTTCTCGTAGGCCCAGGCGTTCCTTGGCTTGTGGAAACATGACTCTAATCTCTGCCTCTGTCTTTATATGGCCTTCCCTCTGTGTCTGTGTCTCTTCTCTTCTTATAAGGACATCAGACACAATGGATTAAGGGCCCACCCTATTCCACTATGACCTTATCTTAATTAATTATATTTGCAATGGTCCTACTTTTAAATAAGGTCATATTCTGAAGTACTGGGCATTAGGATTTTGATGTATGTTTTTTGAGGGATACAGGTCAACCTGTAAGGCCTGGTTTAACCTGGCCCTGCACTTGGTCCTGCACTGGCCAAAGACGTATGAAAGGAAGAGACATGGACCACTACAGAGAAAATGTTTTCATTCTCCCGTCTTTCTGTTCCACCGCTGTTAGACGTGCATGTTGCAGATAGGGGCTTTCCCTTTACCCTTGTTCTTGGAATAAAGATACAGCTGACTCTCACATGGCCAGTAACTTGGACTAGAGAAAACCTATTGTAGGGCTGACAGGATTTGCGGGTACTTGCTGTCACAACATATTCTAGAAAAGTCTGACTAATGCAGCCCCCTTTGTTGAATGCCACAAATGTTAGACAGTTCCTTATTCTAATAGGCTGAAGCAAACCTGATTCATCACTACTGGGGAAATCTTCTTTACTACATTGTGTTCTTACTTCCAGGAAGTAACACTGGGCTTGGAGGTTAAGAAAAAGTCAACATTTCATTTACAATTTCCGCTAGATATTAGAATCTTAGGAACTTACATTTGTCCTTTAGTAGAGAGCAGTGTTAGAGTCATATGCTTTGGGATTCCAAATAAGGAGATATCAAAAGAGCTTTCTTGTTCTTTATTAACTGCTATATGCGTTGTCTTCTGACCCCTCTGGGACACAGGGCCAGCTTGGCTCAGCTTCATGTGCTGTCAGGCACTATCCTCATTTTCCTCTATTGCTTAGTAATAGTCAAGTGAATCTTCTGGGCTTGGCTAAACATTTTTTAAATTAATGAATAGAAGTATGTTAGCATATGAGGACAGAATTGGACAGATGTTTATATTTTCTGTAAGTAACAGAAATATTCCTGAATGAATAGGCAGAAAACTAGAGTAGGCACTAATTTTGCCTGCTAAGACTTCTGGATTCCTCAGTTCAGCCAGGACTGTTTAGACGGCAGTTGCTTCTGCAATGGAAACAGTCAAATAGGCCACATTTAGAAAACGGTCTTTAGTATACTCCTATTATCTAATTTTATTTCAGTTGAAAATACTTTGTTACTAGAATGGAAATTCTACATGCTCAAAAGGCTACATAAAGTCCTAGTTTGGATTTTTGCAAATAAGGATAACCATACCAGGCCTGAAGTGAGACAAAGCTTTACAGAATCTCTTTGCAGTGCAGAGCTTTATCTATCCACTCGCCTCATCCATCCAAATATCCATCATTCAGTCATTCACCCAAAAGGCATTTGCTGAACTCGAGCCATGTGCCAGCTACAGCCAAACACTGGGAACATAAGGATGGATATTCCACCTGCGCTGCCACATGCACCTCTCCTCCAGCTCCACGTGATGGCTCATGATGTATCTCACATTCCTGAGGGTTTTCAGGCCTGATTTTGGAAGGTTTTTGAAAGCCCAGCCACAGCCCAGGCAGCTTCTGACATTGTCAGAACCTTGGGGGCACATCCTACATAAGCAGAAAGAGTTTAGAGACAAGGCCCAGGTTGCCACTCACTCCATCAAACAGAGTGGTTTCCTGCCTGGCCAAGATCTGGGCCTGCATTTCCAAGACCTACAAGAAAGTGAAAGAGAAATCATAGTTACCTTCTCCATATCAATAGAAGGGCTGGTCCACATTTCTGTGTAGCAGCCATGGGCTTGTGGTTTGCCCTAACCCATGAGCCCCAGGAGAGGGCTCTGAAATGATCAGAGGGCTCCAGACTTTTCCTTACTCCCCTGATGCTGCTCCATGTACCCTGAGCACCAGTGGAAGTCTGAAAGTGAAAAAGAAATAAAAGAAGGAAGGAAGGGAGAAAAGGAGAAAGTGAGAGAGAGAGAGAAAGAGGGAGAGAAACATGGTGTTTTCATCTCTCTGTATTCGGCCAGAGAGATGAATACACCATGGTGTTTGCCCCTAAAAAACTATCAGACTAGTGAAGGTCACTTCCATGGATAGGAAGGCAGTGGGGAGTAGTCAAGAAAGACTTTATAAGTTGCATCTGGCAGTTGGGTTGGAGGTCTCTATTACCGTGAATTTTATCTTGCTTGTGAGGAGGAAAACACTAGGTGGAGAGTCAAGAGAATTTTAGTCCCAAAATGATCACCAAGAAGCCATTCAACCTTGATCCACTATCTTTACTACCTTCACAGCCTTAGTTGTGTTAGTAAAATAAACAAATTGAACTAGCTTATTTCTGACATTCCTCTGTATTTCATGATTTAAGACTCCACATTTAAAATCTTCTTGGCTGCTATTTATTTTATTAGGTCTCCCCAGTGATCTTAAGTAGCTTATAATCATGGTTTTTGAGGAAAAAAAATACATTTATTTAAGTTACTTTGGTTGTGACATTTGTGCACTTTGCCCATTCTAATCAATATTTTCATGATTACACTTACATTTGAATTATGCTACATACACATAAAGTAAGTCAAGTACATATTCTTTTCTGCACTGTGTTATTATCAGCACTCCCATTTTATAGATGAAAAAACTAAGAGTAAGAAAGAATAAAAAGCTTGCATACCCTAACTTGATAAGCGAAATAGGTTTTAAATAAAACTGCTTTCCAAGTACCTGATTCCAAAGCCAGGGTTCAGGCTGCGAAGCAGGTCTTTATCACCTTGAGAACAGAATGCTGTGGTTTTTCTTTCTTGGGAATTTCTTTGAAAATCATCTCAATGCAACAATTCTAACAGAATATAAGAGTACAACTTTTCTTTGACACTATCTCTGGGGAACTGGTCATGTTTTTCTTACTGGTGCTGCTAGTCCTATTGGAAAAAGAGTCTGAAATCAGTTCTTTCATCCTGTATCCAAATGATAACTAGTTTAAACTTTTTTCCCCCTTGTATGAGGACAAAATACTTCATTTGCTGATTTCTTCTTTTGAATGACTTTTTATCTAAAAACTAGAGAAGTACATTGAAACATTTTGCTATTTAAAATATTTCCTAAGTCTTCAGCTCCAGAACTGGGAATCTATTATACAGTTTGGGTTTTGTTGTTATTTTCTGGTTGAAGATAAACCAAGCAATGGTTTACATCTAATTTAGGACTTAGAGAATTATTTCCCTGCTCACAGCGTTTGTCTTGATCCTAACCCCAAGACGAATGGCTGAAAAAAATTTTTTTTCACTGATTCTAAGTCACTTCTAGGTGTGTCTTCTCTGTGGCTCAGGAAGAGTTCCCGGCCGTCCTCCCACCTTTTACGTCAGGTCTTTTCTACGTTCAGCAACCCTAAGTCTTCACCTCACTGGATGTCAGAGTTTTTAAATAAATTCCTTTGAGTTGATGAATGTATTTTGTTTCATTTTTTTTATTACAGTGAAACTTCTATTTCTAAATAAATAAATAATACATCTTTATAATTTAAAAAATGAGCAATATACAAAAGTATAAGGACATAAGTGAAAAAAGTCACATGAAATACAAACTTCTGAGGAATCTATCATTAACAAAAATTTTGTGGCCATCTTTTAATACATATCTTAATGCATTTTAACTAAATTTGGTATGCTACATGCTATTATTTTTTATTATGACATTGTTATGCAATCTCATACTCTTTGATTACCTCTTCCCTTCCTACAAATTCCTTACCTCTGCTATACTCCCACATAACAAAGGGAAATAACTGCATGTGTGGTTTTTTTTCTGTTTTAATAAATTAAAGATTTTTAAAAATTTTTCCCAAGATTAAATGACTATTTAAAAATTGTGCCACAATATAAATAAATCCACATTCTCTCCCTTAATTCTGTACTTCTGGTACTATAGAAAAGTTGGTGTTCCTGCCTCACATCTTCAACTTAACATTGTCAGGTTACAAGAATAAGTCTTCCCAAAAGAGATCTTCCAGAAAAACAAGCTATTTCCTAGGTTCATATTTCCCTTTTCATGTAGCATGCACCAATAATCTAAGAAGAATATCCTGGAGAGTAAGGAGGGCATCCACCAGCAAGACCACAGGTGTTGAAAGCCATAAGATTGGAGACAAGTGCAAAGGGGTAGGTCAACATACTAGCAAAATAATCATGTGACAGCTTGAGAATAACTCTTCATTTCATTCATGACAGAAACCCTGTCCAGGTATTGATGAGGTAGGCCATTGGGTTACACAGCCACAAAGAAGTGATGTCACCCAGGAGGCGAGGAACAAGACCCATGGAAAATCCTAGGATGCTCTCTACCCAATAGATGGTTACCAAGGAGACACAAAATCCACAGTACTTGGATTCTCTGCTAATGACTTGTACCACAGATCTCAGAGTAATCATATAGAAGAAATGTGTGATGAGGGTACAAGCAGAATGAGTGATCATATCTTAAGTGGTCTCCTTGTTAACTATGTCAAAGGAAGATGAAACTTCTTTTTTTTTCAACTTTTAGGTTCAGGAGTAAATGTGAAGGTTTGTTATATAGGTAAATTGCATATCATTGGGTTTGGTCACCCAGGTGAAAAGCATAGTACCCAATAGGTAGTTTTTTGATCCTCACTCTCCTCCCACCCACTACCCTCAAGTAGGCCCTAATGTTTGTTGTTTCCCTCTTTGTGTCAATGTATACTCAATGTTTAGCTCTCATTTATAAGGGAGAATATGTGGTATTTGGTTTGCTATTCCAGTGTTAATTTGCTTAGGATAATGACCTCCAACTCCATCCATGTTGCTGCAATGGACATGATCTTGTTCTTTTTATGGCTGTGAAGTATTCCATGGTGTATATGTATCACATTTTCTTTATTCAGTCTACGGTTGATGGCCATTTAAGTTGATTCCATGTATTTGTTATTGTGAATAGTGCTGCAAAGAACATATGTGTGCATGTGTCTTTATTACAGAACAACTTATATTCCTTTGGGTGTATACCCAGTAATGGGATTTCTGGGTTGAATGGTAGTTCTATTTTAAGTTCTTTGAGAAATCACCAAACTGCTTGCCACAGTGACTAAAATAATTTACACCCCCACCAGAAGTACATAGCATTCTCTTTTCTCCACAACCTCACCAGCATCTTTATTTTTTGACTTTTTATTAATAACCATTCTGACTGGTGTGAGGTGGTATCTTATGGTGCTTTTGATTTGCATTTCTCTAACGATCAGTGATGTGGGGTATTTTTTCATATGCTTGTTGGCTGTATGTATGGCTTCTCTTGCAAGTGTCTGTTCATGTCCTTTGCCCAGTTTTGACGGGGTTGTTTTTTGCTTGCAAAATTTGTTCAAGCTCCTTATATTAGTAGACTCCAGATATTAGACCTTTGTTGAATGCATAGTTTGCAAATGTTTTTTCCCATTCTGTAGGTTTTCTGTTTATTTTGTTGAGAGTTCTTTTGTTGTGCAGAAACTCCTTAATTTAATTAGGTCCCATTTGTCAAATTTTGCTTTTGCTGCATTTGGTTTTGGCATCTTTGTCATGAAATCTTTACCAGGGGCCTATATCCAGAATGGTATTTCCTATGTTATCTTCTGGGGTTTTTACAGATTTTCATTTTAGATTTAAGTGTTTAATCCATCTTGAGTTGATTTTTGTCCATGGTGTAAGGAAGAGGTCCAGTTTCAATCTTCTGGATATGGCTAGCCAGTGATCCCCAGCATCATTTATTATATAGAAAGTCTTTCGCCGATTGCTGTTTTTGCCAATTTTGTCAAAGATTAGATGGGTGTAGGTATGTGGCATTATTTCTAGGATCTCTATTCTGTTCCATTGGTATATGTGTCTGTTTTGGTAGCTGTACCATGCTGTTTTGGTTACTGTAGCCCTATAGCATAGTTTGAAGTCAGGTAATGTGATGCCTCCAGCTTTGCTCTTTTTGCTTAGGATTGTCTTGGCTATTTGGACTCTTTTTTGGTTACATATCAATTCTAAAATAGTTTTTTCTAGTTCTGTAAATAATGTCATTGGTAGCTTGATAGGAATAGGATTGAATCTGCACATTTCTTTGGGCCTTATGGCCATTTTGACAATATTGATTCTTCCTATACATAAGCATGGAATATTTTTCCATTTGTTTGTCATCTCTGATTTCTTTGAGAAGTGTTTTGTAATTCTCATTGTAGAGGTCTTTTGCCCCCGTGGTTAGCTATTTTCCTAGGTATTTTATTCTTTTTGTGGCTATTGTAAATGAGACTGCATTCTTGATTTGGCTCTCAGCTTGGGTATTGTTAGTGAATAGGAATGTTACTGATTTTTCTACATTGCTTTTGTGTCCTGAAACAGCTGAAATTGTTTATTAGATCAAGGAGCTTCTGGGTAGAGACTAGGGGTTCTCTAGAGATAGCATCATGTAGTCTGCAAACAGGGATAACTTGACTTCCTCTTTTTCTTTTTGGATGCCTCTTATTTTTTTCTCTTGTCTGGTTGCTCAGGCTAGAACTTCCAGTAGAAGGTTGAATGAGAGTAGTGAGAGTGGGCATCCTTGTCTTATTCTAATTTTCAAGGAGAGTACTTCCAGCTTTTGCCTGTTCAGTATGATGTTGGCTGTGGGTTTGTCATCGATGGCTCTTATGGTTTTGAAGTATGTTCCTTCCATGCCTAGTTTGCTGAGGGTTCTTAACATGAAAGGATGTTGGATTTTATTGAAAGCATTTTCTGTATCCATTGAGATGATCATATGTTTTTGTTTTTAGTTCTTTTTAAGTAGTGAATCACATTAATTATTTTGTGTATGTTGAACCAATTTTGCATCCCAGGGATAAAGCCTTCTGGATCATGGTGGATTAGCTTTTTGATGTGCTGCTGGATTCAGTTTGCCAGTATTTTGCTGAGTATTTTTGCATCTGTGTTCATCAAGAATGTTGGCTGAAGTTTTCTTTGTGTGTGTGTGTGTGTGTGTGTGTGTGTGTGTGTGTGTGTGTGTGTGTCTGACAGGTTTTGGTATCAAGATGAGGCTGACCTCATAGAATGAGTTAGGGAGGAGTCCTTCTTCCTCAATTTTTTAGAACAGTTTCAGTAGGGATGGTACCAGCTATTTTTTATACCTCTTGCAGAATTCAGCTATGAATCCATCTGGTCCTGGGCTTTTTCTGGTGGCAGGCTTTTTATTACTGATTCAATTTGAGAACTCATTATTGGTCCATTCAAGGATCCAATCTCTTTCTGGTTCTTTTTTTGGGAGGTTGTATGTTTCCAGGAAATTATCCATTTTTTTTTTCTAGGTTTTCTAGCTTGTGGAAATAGAGGAGTTCATAAAAAAAAATTCAACTGAGAATTTCATTTCCACCCAAACTAAGCTTTATAAGTGAAGGACAAATAAGATTCTTTGCAGACAAGAAAATCCTGATTCTCTTAGTATTTACTTGTCTGAAAGGATCTTATTTGTCCTACTGAAATCACTTTTACTGAAACTATAATAATCTCTGACAGTTTTTTGTTTTGTTTTGTTTTGTTTGTATTTCTGTGGGGTCAGTAGTAACATCCTCTTTGTCATCCTTGATTGTGCTTATTTGTATCTTCTCTCTTTTTTTCTTTATTAGTCTAGCTAGTGGTCCATCTATCTTGATAATTCTTTCAAAGAAGCAGCTCCTGGATTCATTGATCTTTTGTACGATTTTTCATGACTCAATTTCCTTCAGCTCAGCTCTGATTTTGGTTATTTCTTGTCTTCTGCTAGGTTTGGAGTTGATTTGCTCTTGTTTCTCTAGTCCCTCTAGTTGTGATGTTAAGTCGTTAATTTGAGATCTTTCTAACTTTTTGATGTGGGTGTATAGTGCTATAAACTTCTCTTTTAACTGCCTTGGCTATGTTCCAGAGATTCTGGTATGTTATATCTTTTTTTTTTTTTCATTAGGTTCAAATAATTTCTTGATTTCTGTCTTGATTTCATTATTTACCCAAACGTCATTTAGGACCCAGGTTGTTTAATTTACATTTAATGATTTCATTTTGAGAGATTTTCTTAGCATTTATTTCTGTTTTTATTGTATTGTGGTTCAAGAGTGTGGTTGCTGTGATTTCTTTTTTTAATATACTGAATATTGTTTTAGCCACAATTGTGTGGTTGACTTTAGAGTATGTGGCATGTGCAGGAAAGAAGAATGTATATTTTGTTGTTTTTTGGGTGGAGAGTTCTGTAGATGTCTCTAAGGTCCATTTAGTCAAGTGCAGAGTAAAGGTACCAAATATCTTTGTAAGTTTTCTGCCTCAATGATCTGTCTAAAACTGTCAGTCAGGTATTAAAGTCTCCCACTATTATTGTGTGGTTACCTAAATCTCTTTTTAGATCTCTAAGAACTTGCTTTATGAATCTGGGTGCTCCTGTGTTCGATGCATACATATTTAGGGCAGTTAGGTCTTCTTGTTGAATTGACCCCTTTACTGAATTGACCCCTTTAACATTATATAATGTCCTTCTTTGTGTTTTTTTTTTTATCTTTGTTAAAGTCTATTTTGTCTGAAATTAGAACAGCAATATCTGCTTTTTTCTGTTTGCTTGGTAGATTTTTCTCCATCCCTTTACTTTGAGCTTATGGGTATCATTACATGTGAGATGGGTTTCTAGAAGACAGCAAAACCTTGAGTTTTGCTTCTCTATTCAACTTGCCTCTCTGTGGCTTTTAATTGGGGGCGTTTATCCCATTTACACTCAAGGCTAGTATTGATATGTGTGAATTTGATCCTGTCTTCATGTTGTTAGCTGGTTATTATGCAATGTTGATTGTGTGGTTGTTCATAGTGTCACTGGTGTATGTACTTAAGTGTGTTTTTGTAGTGGCTGATAATGGTCTTTCTATATTTAGCACTCCCTTCAGAACCTCTTGTAAGGCAGGTCTGGTGTTAACAAATTTCCTTAGCAATTGCTTGTCTGAAAATGATCTTATCTGTCCTTCACTTACAAAGCTTAGTTTGTCTGGATATGAAATTCTTGGTTGAAAATTATTTTAATTAAGGATGCTGAATATAGGCCCCCAATCTCTTCTGCTTTATAGGGATTCTGCTGACAGGTCTGCTGTTAGCCTGATGAGTTCCCTTTGTAGATGACTTGCCCCTTCTCTCTAGTTGCATTTACCATTTTTTCTTTCATTGCAATCTTGGAAAGTCTGATGACTATGTGTCTTAGATGTGATCTTCTTGTGTAGTATTTCACAGGGATTCTCTGCATTTCCTGAATTTGAACACTGGCCTCTCTAGCAAGGTTGGGGAAATTTTCATTTATGATAACCTCAAATATATTTTCCAAGTTGCTTGGTTTTCTCCCTTTCTTTCAGGGACACCAGTGAATCACAGATTGAATCTCTTTACATAATTTCTTATTTCTTGGAGATTTTTTTGTTCATTCTTTTTTACCGTTTTTTATTTTTCTCTGACTATTTCAGAGAGCCAGCATTCATGCTCTGAGATCTTTCCTCAGCTTGGTCTGTTCTGTTATGAATACTTGCAAATGCATTATGAAATTCTTATAGTGTGTTTTTTCAGCTTTGTCAGATCACTTTGGTTCTTTCTTATAAAGGCCATTTTATCTATCAGCTTCTGTATTATTTTATTGTAATTCTTAGATTTTTTGAATTGGGTTTTGACCTTCTCCTGCATATCAATGGTCTTTGTCCCTTCTATATTCTGAATTCTATTACTGTTATTTCAGCCATCTTGGCCTGGTTAAGAACCATTGCTGGGAACTAGTGTGGTTGTTTGGAGTTAAGAAGACACGCTTCACTGGGCACAGTGGCTCACTCCTGTAATCCCACACTTTGGGACACCAAGATGGGCAGATCACTTGAGGCCAGTGGTTCAAGACCAGCCTGGCCAACATGGCAAAAACCCATTTGAAACACTGTCTCTACTAAAAATACAAAAATTATTCAGGTTTAGTGGCATGTGCATGTGGTCCCAGCTACTCAGGTGGCCGAGGCATGAGAATTACTTGAAACTGGAAAGCAGAGGTTGCAGTAAGCCATGGTTGTGCCACTGCACTCCAGCCTGAGTGACAGAGCAAGACTGAAAAAAAAAAAAAAAAAAAAAAAGACACTCTTGCTTTTTGAATTGTCAGAGTTCTCACATGGGTTCTTCATCATCTTTGTAGGCTGATGTTCCTTCAGTCTTTGAAGTTGCTGTCCTTTGGATTTTTTAAATTCTATTTGATGTCCTTGGGGGTTGATTGTGGCATAAGCTGGAAGATTTTCGGGGGCCAAGGGTTAGTTCAGGACGCATGGACTGCTTGTTTTAACTTGTTTTAACTCTGTGAGCCTGGTATTGGGCCCTTGACTTTTTGGCCCCTCATGTTTAGGAACCTGCTGCACTGAAGGAACCAATGCATTCCTGGTCCACTGGCCACAATGTTCCAATAGGTGGTGCTGGCCAAAGTGCTTCATAGAGTAGTGGCGGTGGGATCTGTCCTCATTTGCACATGCCAGCAGCAGTGGCAGTGTGGTTGGGTACGTGCTTTTTGGCTGCAGCAGGGGGTTGGTGGTTGCAGGGGTGCTGTCTTCCATGTGGGTGTTTGCAATAGCAGCATCTGCAGTGGCAGCAATGGCAACACAGAACAGGGGAAGGACCAGGATGTCCCTCCAGCATCCACACGTGCACTCACACCAGTGGCAGTGTTAGCACAGGAGCAGGGCACTGCTGGGCACAGGACTATGTGTGCCTACTATGTGCATGTTCATGAGGGCAGCTGTGGCAGCACAGGGTGCAGGGTGAGTCCACTGGTGACCATGCATAGTTCACACTGGCAGCAGAGTTGGTGCAGGGGTGGGGTGCCAGCAGGTGTAGGGCTCTCTGTCTGTGTGCCTGCAAGCACTCTGATGGCAATGCCAGCACAGTGCGGGGTGGGGAGGGGGTGGCAAGGTGCACTCATGTTGGCATCAGTGACCTGGCAGAGTCTACATGCTCCCATACACTGGTAGAGAAGTGGAGACAAGGTCTGCTGCTGCACACTCGTGCTGGCAAAACAATTTGAGCATTGGCTGTGGGTGACTGTGTACAGGCAAAGTGGCATGGGGGAGGCTGCATTTGGGGGAGGGTGCAAGCAGACTGGTGCTGCTCTGCTGAAGCTCTCTGCCAGTAAGTCACAATCTACCAGTGCAGGAACTATGCTGGGAGCTCCCCAAAAGGCACTCCACATGGTCATTCAAGGCTGCACTGCAAGCAGGTGCAGCCTTGTTGTGGCCCCAAGGAGACCAGTAGACCAAGGGGTGCTCAGGTCAGACCAGCACCATCTCAATGGCAAGACTGCCCTGTATTGTTCAGGTATGACATTTCCCCTTGGGCTAAAGTCTCCTAGGGGAGCAAGGTGAGCCCTGGGGATGGTCATTCCTGGCTGTGCTCCACTACAGATGCTCCCACACCAAATCCTCTGAGTTCCACATAGGCTGGAGTTCTGCCCCTACCACTTCTATAAGCAGCTCTCTCTGCCAGCTCAAGTGTTCATGGGGATCATGGCATATCCTGGTACCATGATTACAGAGACCTGTGACAAGAGTGGGTTGCTCCTTGCCTATTCAACTCACTCATTCCCCAAGAGTTGTTGGGGGCTAGGAACGAGTCCCAGTGGTGTTCTCAGCTTCCTCTCCCTTCAGCCTAGCATCTGTGTCTTCCATCCATTCACTCTCAATGCCTTCCCTCTGAAGACCTGCTAGAAGTGCACGCAGTCTGCCTGATGTCCTGATCCTTCAGTGGCAAACGTTTCTCCTGACTGTGTCTACTCAGCCATCTTAAGTTGCTCTCCCTGAAAATTCTTTATATAGTCAACTATGTTTCTCTACTATTTTAAAATTTCTGAGTTTGCTATGTTAGTGAAAATGGTATCCTCAGCCTTAAGTTGCACATGTTTTCTAATATTTTAAAATCTTTTTCCCACTTATCTTTCATGCAGCTGAAATTTTAATATAGAAGTCTAACTTATTATTTTTGGATTGTGTGGATTATAATCCAAAATGGCACATATGGATTGCCAATTGTTCCAGTACCATTTATTAAAGAAACCATTCCTTTCCATTAAGTTGGAATGCCATTGTTTTCATACATTAAATTCACTCAACCCCCCATTCCAAATTGGCTGAATAGGAACAGCTCCGGTCTGCAGATCCCAGTGTGTAGAAGCAGAAGATAGGTGATTTCTGCATTTCCAACTGAGGTATATGGTTCATCTCATTGGGACTTGTTGGATAGTCGGTGCAGCCCACAGTTGGTGAGCTGAAGCAGGGTGGGACGTTGCCTTACCCGGGTAGCACAAGGGGTTGGGGGATTTCCCTTCCTAGCCAAGGGAAGCTGTGACAGACTGTACCTGAAAAACTGGGACACTCTCACCCAAATACTGCACTTTTCCCACAGTCTTAGTAACCAGCAGACTAGGAAATTCTCTTCCGTGCCTGGCTTGGTGAATCCCACACCCATGGAGCCTTGCTCACTACTAGCACAGCAGTCTGAGATAGACCTGCAGGGCTGCAGCCTGGCTGGGGGAGGGGCATCCACCATTGCTGAGGCTTGATTAGGTAAACAAAGCAGCTGGGGAAGCTCGAACTGGTCAGAGCCCACTGCAGCTCAGCAAGGCCTACTGCCTCTATAGACTCCACGTCTGTGGGTAGGGCATAGCTGAACAAAAGGAAGCAGAAACTTCTGCAGATGTAAACATTCCTGTCTGACAGATGTGAGGAGAGCAGTGGTTCTCCCAAATCAGCATTTGAACTCTAAGAACAGACCGACTGCATCCTCAAGTGGGTCCCTGACCTCCATGTAGCCCAACTGGAAGACACCTCCCAGTAGGGGCTGACAGACACCTCATATAGGCGGGTGTCCCTCTGGGAGGAAGCTTCTAGAGGAAGGATCAGGCAGCAATATTTGCTGTTCTGCAATATTTGCTGTTCTGCAGCATCCATTGGTGACACCCAGGAAAACAGTGTCTGGAGTGGACCTCCAGCAAACTCCAACAGACCTGCAGCTGAGGGACCTGACTGTTAGAATGAAAACTAACAAAAAAAAAAGGAATAGCATCAAAGTCAACAAAAAGGACATCTACACCAAAACCCTATCTGTAGGTCACCAACATCAAAGACCAAAGGTAGATAAAATCACAAAGATGGGGAGAAACCATAGCAGAAAAGCTGAAAATTCTAAAAACCAAAGCACCCCTTCTCCTCCAAAGGATTGCAACTCCTCACCAGCAATGGAACAAAGCTGGACGGAGAATAACTTTGATGAGCTGACAGAAGTAGGCTTCAGAAGGTCAGTAATAACAAACTTCTCTGAGCCAAAAGAGCATGTTCAAACACATTGAAAGGAAGCTAAAAACCTTGAAAAAAGGTTAGATGAATGGCTAACAAGAATAAACAGCATAGAGAAGACCTTAAATGATCTGATGGAGCTGAAAACCATGGCAAGAGAGCTACATGATGCATGCACAAGCTTCAATAGCCTGTTCAATCAAGTGGAAGAAAGGGTATCAGTGTTTGAAGATAAAAATAATGAAATAAAGTGAGAAGAGAAGTTTAGAGAAAAAAAGAGTAAAAACAAACACACAAAGCCTCCAAGAAATACGGGATTATGTGAAAAGACCAAACCTGTTTGATTGGTGTACTGGAAAGTGACAGGAAGAATGGAACAAAGTTGGAAAACACTCTTCAGATTATTATCCAGAAGAACATCCCCAACCTAGCAAGGCAGGCCAACATTGAAATTCAGGAAATACAAAGAACACCATAAAGAGAAGAGCAACCCCAAGATGCATAGTTGTCAGATTCACCAAGGTTAAAATGAAGGAAAAAATGTTAAGGGCAGGCAGAGAGAAAGGTCGGGTTACCCACAAAGGGAAGCCCATCAGACTAACAACAGATCTCTTGGCAGAAACTGTACAAGCAAGAAGAGAGTGGGGGCCAATATTCAACATTCTTAAAGAAAAGAATTTTCAACCCAGAATTTCATATCCAACCAAACTAAGCTTCATAAATGAAGGAGAAATAAAATTCTTTACAGACAAGCAGATGCTGAGAGATTTTGTCACCACCAGGCCTGCCTTACAAGAGCTCCTGAAGGAAGCACTAAATGTGGGAAGGAAGAACCAGTACCAGCCACAGAAAAAACATGTCAAATTGTAAAGCCCATTGATGCTATGAAGAAACTGCATCAATTAATGGGCAAAGTAAATAGCTAACATCATATTGACAGGATCAAATTCACACATAACAATATTAACCTTAAATGTAAATGGGCTAAATGCCCCAATTAGAAGACACAGACTGGCAAATTGGATAAAGAGTCAAGAACCATCAGTGTGCTGTATTCAGGAGACCCATCTTACGTGCAGAGACATACATAGGCTCAAAATAAAGGGATGGAGGAAGAACTACCCATCAAATGGAAAGCAAAATAAATAAATAAAGCAGGGGTTGCAATACTAGTCTCTGATAAAACAGACTTCAACAAAGACTAAAAGAGACAAAGAAGGCCATTACATAATGGTAAAGGGATCAATGCAACAAGAAGAGCTAAGTATCCTAGGTATATATGCACCCAATACAGGAGCACCCAGATTCATAAAGCTAGTCCTTAGAGACATACAAGGAGTCTTAGGCTCCCACACAATAATAGTGGGAAACTTTAACAACCCACTGTCAGTATTAGACAGAACAATGAGGCAGAAGGTTAACAAGGATATTCAGGACTTGAACTCAGCTCTACACCAAGCAGACCTAATAGAAATCTACAGAACTCTCCACCCCGAATCAACAGAACATACATTCTTCTCAGCAGCACATTGGACTTATTCTAAAACTGACCAAATAACTGGAAGTAAAGCACTCCTCAGCAAATGTAAAAGAATACAAATCAAAACAAATTGTCTCTCAGACCACAGTGCAATCAAATTAGAACACAGGATTAAGAAACTCACTCAAAACTGCACAACTACTTGGAAACTGAACAACCTGCTCCTGAATGACTACCAGGTACATAATGAAATGAAGGCAGAAATAGAGATGTTCTTTGAAACTAATGAGAACAAAGAGACAATGTACCAGAATCTCTGGGACACATTTAAAGCAATGTGTAGAGGGAAATTCATAAAACTAAATGCCCACAAGAGAAAGCAGGAAAGATCAAAATTGACACCCTAACATCTCAATTAAAAGAACTAGAGAAGCAAGAGCAAACTAACTCAAAAACTAGCAGAAGGCAAGAAATAACTAAGATCAGAGCAGAACCGAAGGAGACAGAGACACAAAAAAACTTTCAAAAAAATCAGTGAATCCAGGAGCTGGTTTTTTGAAAAGATCAACAAAATTGATAGACAGCTAGCAAGACTAGTAAAGAAGAAAAGAGAGAAGAATCAAATAGATCCAATAAAAAATGATAAAGGGGATATCACCACTGATCCAACACCTCTATGCAAGTAAACTAGAAAATCTAGAAGAAATGGATGAATTCCTGGACACATACACCCTCCCAAGACTAAACCAGGAAGAAGTTGAATCCCTGAATAGACCAAAAACAGGCTCTGAAATTGAGGCCATAATTAATAGCCTACCCACGAAGAGAAGTCCAGGACCAGACAGATTCACAGCCAAATCTACCAGAGGTACAAAGAGGAGCTGATACCATTCCTTCTGAAATTATTCCAATTGATAGAAAAAGAGGGAATCCTCCCTAACTCATTTTATGAGGCCAGCATCATCCTGATACCAAAGCCTAGAAGAGCCACAACAAAAAAAGAGAATTTTAGACCAATATCCCTGATGAACATCAATGTGAAAATCCTCAATACAGTACTGGCAGGGGGTGCACCCAAGATGGGTGCAGCTCCAGCTTCCAGCTCCCAGCATGAGCAACACAGAAGACGGGTGATTTCTGCATTTTCAACTGAGGTACCGGGATCATCTCACTGGGGCGTGTCGAACAGTTGGTGCTGGTCCACGGGTGCAGCCCGACCAGCGAGAGTTGAAGCAAGGTAAGGCATCGCCTCACCTGGGAAGTACAAGGGGGAAGGGAATTCCTTTTCCTAGCCAAAGGAAATTGAGACACACAGCACCTGGAAAATTGGGTAACTCCCACCCTAATACTCAGCTTTACCAGGGGTCATAGCAAACGGCACACCGGGAGATTATATCCCACACCTGACCCAGAGGGTCCCACACCCACAGAGCCTCCCTCATTGCTAGCACAGCAGTCTGAGATCTAACTTCAAGGCAGCAGCAAGGCTGGGGGAGGGGCGCCTGCCATTGCTGAGGCTTAAGTAGGTAAACAAAGCCTCCAGGAAGCTAAAATTGGGTGGAGACCACCACAGCTCAAGGAGGCCAGCCTGCCTCTGTAGACTCCTCCTCTGGGGACAGGGCATAGCTAAACAAAAAGCAGCAGAAACCTCAGCAGAGGTAAATGCCCCTGTCAGATAGCTTTGAAGAGAGCAGTGGATCTCCCAGCACGGAGGTTGAGATCAACAAAAAAGATAATTTTAGACCAATATCCCTGATGAATATCGATGCAAAAATCCTCAATAAAATACTGGCAAACCAAATCCAGCAGCACATCAAAAAGCTTATCCACCATGATCAAGTGGGCTTCATCCCTGGGATGCAAGGCTGGTTCAACATACGCAAATCAATAAATGTAATCCAGCATATAAACAGACCCAAAACCAAAAACCATATGATTATCTCAATAGATGCAGAAAAGGCCTTTGACAAAATTCAACGGCCCTTCATGCTAAAAACTCTCAATAAATTCAGTATTGATGGAATGTATCTCAAAATAATAAGAGCTATTTATGACAAACCCACAGCCAATATCATACTGAATGGGCAAAAACTGGAAGCATTCCCTTTGAAAACTGGCACAAGACAGGGATGCCCTCTCTCACCACTCCTATTCAACATAGTGTTGGAATTTATGGCTAGGGCAATCAGGCAAGAGAAAGAAATAAAGGGTATTTAGTTAGGAAAAGAAGTCGAATTGTCCCTGTTTGCAGATGACATACATTATTGTATATTTAGAAAATCCCGTATCATCTCAGCCCAAAAACTCCTTAAGCTGATAAGCAACTTCAGCAAAGTCTCAGGATACAAAATCAATGTGCAAAAATCACAAGCATTCTTATACACCAGTAACAGGCAAACAGAGAGCCAAATCATGAATGAACTTCCATTCACAATAGCTTCAAAGAGAATAAAATACCTAGGAATCCAACTTACAAGGGATGTGAAGGACATCTCCAAGGAGAACTACAAACCACTGCTCAGTGAAACAAATGAGGACACAAACAAATGGAAGAACATACCATGCTCATGGATAGGAAGAATCAATATTGTGAAAATGGCCATACTGCCCAAGGTAATTTATAGATTCAATGCCATCCCTATTAAGCTACCAATGACTTTCTTCACAGATTTGGAAAAACTGCTTTAAAGTTCATATGGAACCAAAAAAGACCCTGTATTGCCAAGAAAATCCTAAGCCAAAAGAACAAAGCTGGAGGCATCACGCTACCTGACTTCAAACTATACTACAAGGCTACAGTAACCAAAACAGCATGGTACTGGTACCAAAACAGAGATATAGACCAATGGAACAGAACAGAGTCTTCAGAAATAATACCACACATCTACAGCCATCTGATCTTTGACAAACCTGAGAGAAACAAGAAATGGAGAAAGGATTTCCTATTTAATAAATGGTGCTGGGAAAATTGGCTAGCCATAAGTAGAAAGCTGAAACTGGATCCTTTCCTTACTCCTTATATGAAAATAATTCAAGATGGATTAGAGACTTAAATGTTAGACCTAAAACCATAAAAACCCTAGAAGAAAACCTAGGCAATACCATTCAGGACATAGGCATGGGCAAGGACTTCATGTCTAAAACACCAAAAGCAACGGCAACAAAAGCCAAAATTGACAAATGGGATCTAATTAAACTAAAGAGTTTCTGCACAGCAAAAGAAGCTACCATCAAAGTGAACAGGCAATCTACAGAATGGGAGAAAATTTTTGCAATCTACTCATCTGACAAAGGGCTAATATCCAGAACCTATAAAGAACTCAGTCAAATTTACAAGAAAAAAAACAAACAACCCCATCAAAAAGTGGGCAAAGGATATGAACAGACATTTCTCTAAAGAAGACATTCATACAGCCAACAGACACATGAAAAAATGCTCATCATCACTGGCCATCAGAGAAATGCAAATCAAAACCACAATGAGATACCATCTCATACCAGTTAGAATGGTGATCATTAAAAAGTCAGGAAACGAAAGGTGCTGGAGAGAATGTGGAGAAATAGGAACACTTTTACACTGTTGATGGGACTGTAAACTAGTTCAACCATTATGGAAAACAGTGTGGCGATTCCTCAAGGATCTAGAACTAGATGTACCATTTGACCCAGCTATCCCATTATTGGGGATATACCCAAAGGATTATAAGTCATGCTGCTATAAACCCACATGCACATGTATGTTTATTGCAGCACTATTCACAATAGCAATGACTTGGAATCAATCCAAAAGTCCATCAGTGACAGACTGGATTAAGAAAATGTGGCACATATACACTGTGGAATACTATGCAGCCATAAAAAAGGATGAGTTTGTGTCCTTTGTAGGGACATGGATGCAGCTGGAAAACCACCATTCTCAACAAACTATCACAAGAACAGAAAACCAAATACCACATGTTCTCACTCTTAGGTGGGAATTGAACAATGAGATCACTTGGACACACGAAGGGTAACATCACACACCGGGTACTATTGTGGGAAGGGGTTAGAGGGTAGGGATAACATTAGGAGATATACCTAATGTAAATGACGAGTTAATGGATGCAGCACACCAATATGGCACATGTGTACATATGTAACAAACCTGTACGTTGTGCACATGTACCCTAGAACTTAAAGTATAATAAAAAATAATAATAATAAAATAAAAAAATAAATAAAACACTGGCAAACCGAACCCAGCAGCACATCAAAAAGCTTATCCACCATGATCAAATTGGCTTCATCCCTGGGATGCAAGGTTGGTTCAACATAAGCAAATCAATAAACAGAACCAACAAAAAACCACATTATTATCCCAGTAGATGCAGATAAGGCCTTCGAAAATTCAACAGCTCTTCATGCTAAAAGCTCTCAATAAAGTGGGGATTGAAGGAATGTATCTCAAAGTAATAAGAGCTACTTTTGACAAACACACAGCCAATATCATACTGAATGGGCAAAAACTGGAAACATTCCCTTTGGAAACTGGCACAAGACAAGGACACCCTCTCTCACCACTCCTATTCAACATAGTGTTGGAAGTTCTGGCCAGGGCAATCAGGCAAGAGAAAGAAATAAAGGGTATTCAATTAGGAAAAGAGGAAGTCAAATTGTCCCTGTTTGCAGATGACATGATTGTGTATTTAGAAAACCCCATTGTCTCAGCCCAAAATCTCCTTAAGCTGATGAACAACTTCGGCAAAGTCTCAGGCTACAAAATCGATGTGCAAAAATCACAGACATTCCTATACACCCATAACAGACAGAGAGCCAAATCATGAGTGAACTCCTATTCACAATTGCTACAAAGAGAATAAAATACCTAGGAATCCAACTTACAAGGGATGTGAAGGACCTCTTCAGGGAGAACTACAAACCACTGCTCAATGAAATAAAAGAGGACACAAACAAATGGAAGAACATTCCATGTTCATGGATAGGAAGAATCAATATCACGAAAATGGCCATATTCCCCAAGGTAATTTATGGATTCAATGCCACCCCCATCAAGTTACCAATGACTTTCTTTCCACATTGGAAGAAAACCACTTTAAAGTTCATATGGAACCAAAAAAGAGGCCTCATTTCCAAGACAATCCTAAGCAAAAAGAACAAAGCTGGAGGCATCATGTTACCTCACTTCAAACTATACTACAAGGTGACAGTAACCAAAACAGCATGGTACTGGTACCAAAACAGATATATAGACCAATGGAACAGAATAGAAGCCTCACACGTCTACAACCATCTAAACTTTGACAAACCTGACAAAAAGAAGAAATGAGGAAAGGATTCCCTATTTAATAAATGTTGCTGGGAAAATTGGCTGGACATATGTAGAAAGCTGAAATTGGATCTCTTCCTTATGCCTCATACAAAAATTAATTCAAGATGGATTAAAGAATTAAATGTTAGACCTAAAACCATAAAAAACCCTAGAAAACCTAGGCAATATCATTCAGGACATAGGCATGGGCAAGGACTTCATGACTAAAACACCAAAAGCAATGGCAACAAAAGCCAGAATAGACAAATGGGATCTAATTAAACTAAAGAGCTTCTGCATGGCAAAAGAAACTACCATCAGAGTGAACAGGCAACCTACAGAATGGGGAGAAAATCTTTGCAATCTACCTATCTGACAAAGGGCTAGTATCCAGAATCTACAAAGAATTTAAACAAATTTACAAGAAAAAACCCCATCAAAAAGTGGACGAAAGATATGAACAGACACTTCTCCAAAGAAGACATCTATGCAGCCAACAGACACATGAAAAAATGCTCATCATCACTGGTCATCAGATCAATGCAAATCAAAACCACAATGAGATACCATCTCACGTCATTTAGAATGGCAAACATTAAAAAGTCAGGAAACAACAGATGCTGGAGAGCATGTGGAGAAACAAGAATGCTTTTACACTGTTGGTGGGAGTGTAAATTAGTTCAACCATTGTGAAAGACAGTGCGGTGATTCCTCAAGGATCAAGAACTAGAAATACCTTTTGACCCAGCAATCCCGTTACTGGGTATATACCCAAAGGATTATAAATCATTCTACTATAAAGACGCATGCACACGTATGTTTATTGTGGCACTATTCACAATAGCAAAGACTTGGAACCAACCCAAATGCCCATCAATGATAGACTGGATTAAGAAAACATGGGGGCACATATACGCCATGGAATACTACACAGCCTTAAAAAGGATGAGTTCATGTCCTTTGCAGGGACACAGATGAAGCTGGAAACCATCATTCTCAGCAAACTGTCACAAGGACAGAAAACCAAACACCACATGTTCTCACTCATAGGTGGAAATTGAACAATGAGACCACTTGAACACAGGGCGGGGAACATCACACACCAGAGCCTGTCGTGGGGTGGGGGACTGGGAGAGGGGTAGCATTAGGAGAAATACCTAATGTAAATGATGGATTGATGGATGCAGCAAACCATCATGGCACATGTATACCTATGTAACAGACCTGCACATTGTGCACATGTACCCTAGAACTTAAAGTATAATAAAAATAAATAAGTAAATAAATAAATTCACTTATATATCAATATCTATTTCTGCACTCTTACTTATCTTTCAATGATCTTTTTATTTTAATTTTTTAACAATGTGAGGCAAACTTCCTGAACATTATCTAATTTCATAATAATCTTGGCCATTCTTAGGCACTTTTTCTTCTATAGCAATGTTAACATGATCCCCCACGCCAACTCTTCAAAACAAAAACAAATGATAATTGATTGAATTGATATTTTGGGTGATATTAAGTCTTCTTATCCAAGAACATGGTACATTTCAGTTTGATCAGATTTTGTCTTTCATTAAGGTTTGATACTTCTCTGAGCATACATTCTACACCATATATGTCAGATTTATCTCAAAAACTTTATAATTTGTATCATTATGTGTATAGAATCATTTCTTATAATTTGTTGTAACTAGTAGATAACTCTATTAACTTTGCATTATTTATCTTTTATTAAGCTACTCTATTAATTCTATTACTAACTAGTAGTTATTTTACTAAACTCTTTGTTTCTGATATATATATATAATAATGTTATCAATAGAAGCAAATTCTATTTTTGAGATATTTATTATTTTTATTTTACTTTTGAATTTACTTGAACTTCCAAAACAGTGTTGATTTTAATGGAAATGGCTTTAGTGTTATACCACCAAGAGTGATGTTAGTTTTTGGTAAATAATTTGGCGTTAGTTTTTATACATAATTTTTATTATATTTAAGGAGTTTTCTTATATTCCTTGCTTTAACTGTAGCTTTTATTAAGAATAGCTGCTGAATTTTATTGTGATTTTTGAAATTTATTAAAATTATCATAACATTTTTCTCCTTTAATGTGTTCATTAATCAATTACACTTATAAGTATCAGACACAGGGCAACCTATGCATCCCTAGAATAAACCCTACTTGATCATAAAATAATCTTCTTTTGATGTACTGCTGGATTCTAATGGATAATATTTCATATATCATTTTAAATTTGTCTTGACAAATGAGATTGGTCTCTAGTATGGTTATTTTTTCCATCATTTAATAAAGGTTTTTTGCTAAGGTCATATTTAAGTCATAAAATAAATTACAAACACTTTCTTTCTCTAAATGGTTTGGAATAGTTTTCATAATATTGGAATTATCTTATTACTAAAACATACTAAATAAAACTCAGCTTTGAAACTATCTGGCAGATTTCAGATCAATTTTATATAATCTCTTCTTTTATAATTGGTTTAAATTTTCTATGTCTTGAGTCAGGATTGGTAGCTTATATTTTGGTATGAAATAATTCATTTTGAACTGAATGAAAATGAAATGACAATTTATCAAAATTTGTGGAATGTAGCTAAAGTATTGCTTAGGGGAAATGTATACCATCAAAAGCTTATACAGTCATGCATCACTTAACAACAGAGACACATTCTAAGAAATGCATCATTAGGCAATTTTATTGTAGTGTAAACATCACAGAGTGTACATAAATCTAGATAGTATAGTCTACTACTTACCTAGGCTACATAGCATAGCCCATTGCTCCTGGGCTACAAACTTGTACAGCATGTTACTACATTGAATACTGTAGGCAATTGTAACACAATGGCATTTATATATCTAAATGTATGTAAACATAGAAAAGGTACAATGAAAATACAGTATAAAAAATTTTTTAAATGGTATACCTGTACAGGGCACATACCATGAATAGAGCTTAAGGACTGGAAGTTGCTCTGGGTGAGTAAGTGAGTGAGTGGTGGTAAATGTAATGGCCTAGGACATTATTGTACACAACTGTAGACTTTATAAACAGTGTACACTTAGGCTACACCAAATTTATTTTAAAATATTTTTCAATAATAAATTAAGCTTAAGTTACCATATCTTGTTTTGCTTTATAAGCTTTTTAATCTTTTTAACTTTTGACTCTGTAATAACGCTTAGCTTAAAACACAAACACATTGTACCACTATACAAAAGTATTTTTTCTTTATCCTTATTCTATAAGCTTTTTTCTATTTTTTTTTACTTTTTAATTTTTTTTGTTAAAAACTAAGAGACAAACACACAAACACTTAGTTTTGAAAAACTAAGACATGTCAGCCTAGACCTACGCAGCCTCAGAATCAATATCACAGTCTTTCACTTTCACATCTTGTCCTACTGGAAGGTCTAAAGGGACAGTAACAGGCAAATAGAGCTACCATCTTCTATGAAAACAATGCCTTCTTCTGGGGTATCTTCTGAAGATCATGCCTGAGACTATTTTACAGTTAAGTTTTTTTTTTTTTAATAGGAATACACCCTAACATAATGAAAAAGAGTATAGTACAGTGAACACAAAAATCAGTAACATGGCCACTCATTATGAAGTATTATGTACCATACATAATTGTATTGCTGTACTTTCTCACTACTGGCAGCACAGTGGGTTTGTTTACATCAGCATCACAACAAACACATGAATAATATGTAGTGCTATGCCCTTAAAATGGCTACATCAATAGACAATAGGAATTTTTCAGTTCCATTATAATCTTATGGGACTATTGATGCATATTGACCAAAATGTTGTTATGCAGCACATGACTGTATTAGAAAAGAAGAAAAGTCTCAAATCACTAATCTAAGCTTCCACCTTAAGAAATTAGAGAGGAGCAAATGCCAACTCAAAGAAAACAGAAAAAAGAAATAACAAAGAGCAGAAACAAATGAATTGTTTAAAAAGAGAAAAAAATCAATGAAACCAAAAACTATTTTTTAAAAATTGGCAATGAAACTGATAAATTTCTAGCGAGTCTGAGGAAGAAAAAAGAGGAAAAGACAAAATTATTGATATAAAAGAGGGCCACCACTGCAAAGTCCACAGACATTAAAAAATGCAAAACAACAACAAAGCCCACAACACTAAGAGAATATTATGAAAAACTCTAAGCCTATACATTTGAGAACAAAGATAAAAATTAACGAAATTCTTGAAAAGCACAAGTTATTAAAACTCAATTAAAGGAATAGATAACTAAAAGCGCCCTATGTTTATTAAAAGAATTAAAGTTGTCATTGAAAATCCTTTCAACAACAGTAAACAAAAAATCTTTAGGCCCAGATAGTGACAACTAATAAATTCCACCAAATACTTGGGGATGAAATATTATTTCTACACAATATCATTCAGAAAATAGAAGAGAAGGGATCAGTTTCTAACTCATTTAATGAAGACAGCATTACCATAATTTTAAAACCAGACAAAGACATTACATGAAAAGAAAACTGAAGACCTTGGTCCCTCATGAATGTAGATGCAAATATCATCAACAAAATATTAACAAATCAAATATTACATTGCATAAAAAGGATACCATATCACAACCAAGTGGGATTTATCTCTGGAATGCAAGACTGATTTGCCACATTAACAAACTGAAGCAGGAAAAATCACCTGATTAAATAGTTGAAAAAATTGAACAATATTCAACATCCATTCATGGTAAAGACTCTAATTAGACTTGGATAAAAAGAAAATTTACATAACATGATCAAGGACACTTATATGAATCCTACACAAACATAATATTTAATGATGAAAAATTGAACGTCCTCCCCTCCCCTAAGATCAGAAACAAAGCAAGGATGTCATCTCTCACCACTTCTATTCAATACCATACTGACAGTCTGAGCCAGTAAGACTTAAAAGGAAAAAAATAAAGCACATGGTTTGGAAAGAAAGAAATAAAACTCTCTGTAACGACAGTTCCCAAGATTTCTTATGCAGAAAATTCTAAAGAATCTTAAAAAAAAAAAAACCCACACATTTTAAAACTGTGAGTTTTCCAAAACACAAGTGAATTTTAAAAACTCAATTGTATTTCTATATACTAACAGTAAATAATTAGAATTTAAAATAAAAATGACTACATTTAATTATACCAAAAAATAAAAATATGCTTATGTAGAATTATGTAACAAATTACGTGCAGGAACTCTATGCTGAAAACCAGAAAATATTTGTGAAAGAAATCAAAGAATACCCAAACAAATGAAGAGATACATCACGTTCATGGATTGAAAGACTTAATACTATTAAAAAATATATTTCCCCTAATTGGGTCCCAGCCAAAACCCCACTAAGCTTTTATATAGATATCCCCAAAATGATTCTAAAATGTATATACAAAAACAGTGGAATCGAACAGCCAAAACAATTTTTAAAAAGAACAAGTTGGAGAACTCACACTATCTAACTTCAAGAATTATTGTAGAGCTATCATAATCAAATCAGTGTGATATTAGTGAAAGATCAGTGAAACTGAAGAGAGAGTTCCAAAATAGACCTATGCAAATATGGTCAACTGATTTTTTACAATGGTACAAACACAGTTTAATGGAGCAAAAAAAATACTTTAGCAAAGAGTGCCAAACAATTGGATATCCACATGCAAAACAATGAACTTTGACCTGAATCTTATCAACCTTATATAAAAATTAACTCAAAAGTGATCTAGATCTAAATGCCAATGATAAAACTGCAATTTCTAGGAGACATCAGAGACAAAAGTCTGCATGATTTTGGATTGGTAAAGCATCTAAAAAATGTAACAGTAATCTCTAGACCTCCCTTACAAGAGATCCTTCAGTAATTTCTAAACATGAAAATGAAAGAATATCTGCTACCACAAAAACATGCTTAAGTATGCAGCCCACAGACCCTATAAAGCAAGCACACAATGGAAACTACAAAGCAACCAGCTAACAACTTCATGATAGGATCTAATCTCACATATCAATATTAACCTTGAATGTAAATGGTCTAAATACACCACTTAAAAGGCACAGAGTGGGAAGTTGGATTAAAAAAACAAGACCTATCTGTTTGCTGTCTTCAGGAGACCCATCTCACATATAATGATACCCACAGGCTCAAAATAAAGGATTGAAGAAAGATCTATCATGAAAACAGAACACAAAAAGGAGCAGGGGTCACTATTCTTATTTCAGATAAAACAGACTTTGAACCAACAAAAGTCAAAAGGAACAAAGAAGGGCATTATATAATGATAAAGGGCATTATATAATTCAACAAGAAAACTTAGCCTAAATACTTACACACCCAACACTGGAATAGCCAGATTCATAAAAGAAGTACTTCTAGACCTACAAGAAGTCGTAGACAGCCACAAAATAATAGTGGGGGACTTCAACACCCAACTGACAACATTACTTCATCAAGGCAGAAAACTCACAAAGAAACTTTGGACTTAAAAATTTGACATTCGACCAATTAGACCTAGTAGAAATCCACAGAATGCTCCACCCATCAACCACTGAATACACATTCTTTCCATCTACACACAGAACAACATACTCCAAGAATGACCACAGACTTGGCCATAAAGAATTTCAATAATAGTTTTTAAAAATCGAAATCATACCAACCATACTCTTGGATCTCAGTGCAATTAAAATAGAGATCAAAACCAAGAAGATCTTTTAAAACCACATGATTACATGGCAATTAAACAACTTCCTCCTGAATGATTTTTGGGTGAACAAAAACACTAAGGCAGAAATCAAAAAATTCTTTGAAAGAAATGAAAACATACCAAACATACCAAAGACACAACATACCAAAATCTCTAGGATGTAGCAAAAGCACTGCTAACAGTAAAACATGAGAAAGATCTCAAATTAACAATGTAACATCACTCTTAGAGAAACTAGGAAAACAAGGATAAACTCGCCTCAAAGCTAGCAAAAGACAAGAAATAATTAAAATGAGAGCAGAAGTGAACAAAATTGAAACCCAAAAATCCATACAAAAAAATCAGTGAAACCAAAAGTTTTCTTTTTGAAAGAATAAAGATTGCTAAACTGCTAACTAGATTGACAAAGAGAGAAGATTCAAATAAGCACAACCAGAAACAACAAAGTTGACATTACAACCTATCCCACAAAATACAAAAGATCCTCAGATACTATTATGAACACCTCTATGCATACAAACTAGAAAATCTAGGGAAAATGGTAAATTCCTGGAAACATACAACCTCTACTATTGAATCAGGAAGAAATTGAAACCCTGAACACACTAATATCAAGTTCCAAAATTGAATCAGCAATAAAAACCTACCAATCAGAAAAGCCCTGAACAAGGTAGGATTCACATCCAAATTCTACCAGATGTACAAAGAAGAGCTGGTACCAGTCTTACTGAAACTCTTCCAAAAAATTGAGGAGTGACTCCTCCTTAACTCATTCTATGAAGCCAGCATCACCGTGATACTAAAACCTGGCAAAGACACAGTGAAAAAAGAAAACTGCAGGTCAATAACCCTGATGATGCAAAAATGCTCAACAAAATACCAGCAAACCAAATCCAGCAGCACATCAAAAAGTTAGTTCACCATGATCAAGTAGGCTTCATTCCTGGGATGCAAGACCAGCTCAACAAACACAAATCAATACATGTATAATAAACAGAATTAAAAACAAAAACCATATGATCATCTGAATAAACACAGGAAAAACAACTTTTAATAAAATCCAACACTGCTTCATGATAAAAAAAAAAAAAAGCCCTCAAGAAACTAGATATTGAAGGAATATACCTCAAAATAATGAGTCATTTATGACAAACCCACAGCCAACATCATACTAAATGGGCAAAAGCTGGAAGCATTCCCCTTGAAAACTAACACAGAACAAGGATGCCATTCTCACCACTCCTATTCAACATAGTACTGAAAGTTCTAGCCAGAGCAATGAGGCAAGAGAAAGAAATATAAGGCATTCAAATAGGAAAAGAAGTCAAACTATCTCTCTTCACTGATGATGTGATTCTATACCTACAAAACCCTATAGGCTATGCCAAAAGTCTCCTGAACTGATAAATGACTTAGTAAAGTTTCAGGAAACAAAATAATATACAAAAATCCATAGGATTTTTATACACCAATAACATTCAAGCTGAATGTCAAAATCAGAACACACTTCCATTTACAATAGCCATAAACAAAAAAAATTTAGGAATACATCTAACCGAAGAGTTGAAATATCTCTACAAGAACTACAAAACACTGCTAAAAGAAATTACAGATAACACAAACAAATGGAAAAACATTCCAAGCTCATGGTTTGGAACAATTAATATTGCTAAAATGGCCATGCTCTCCAAAGCAATAGAAAGATTCAATGATATTCCTATCAAGTCTAGCAATGTCACTTTTCACAGAACTAGAAAAAAACTATTCTAAAATTCACATGGAACCAAAAAATATCTCAAATAGCAAAGACACTTCTACGAAAGAAGAACAAAGCCAAAGACATCACACTGCCCAACTTCAAACTACAATACAAGGCTACAGTAACCAAAACAACATGGTCATGGTACAAAAACAAACACATAGACCAATGGAACAGAATAGAGAACCAAGAAATAAAGCTGCATACCTACAGCCATCAGATTTTTAATAAAATTGACAAAAATAAGCTATAGGAAAAGAACTCCCTATTTAATAAATGGTGATGGGATAACTGACTAGCCATATGATGAAGAATGAAGCTGAACCCTTACCTTTCACCACATACAAAAATGATCTCAAGATGAGTTAAAGATTTAAATGTAAAACCTCAAACTGTAAGAATCTTATAAGAAAACCAAGGAAATACCATTCTGGGCATCAGCCTTGGGAAATAACTTATGAGTAAGTCCTCAAAAGCAATTGCAACAAAAACAAACATTGACAAGTGGGACCTTTAATTATACTAAAGAGCTTCTGCTCAGCAAAAGAAACTATCAACAAAGTAAACAGATAACATACAGAATGGGAGAAAATATTTGCAAACTATACATCCAACAAACGTCTAATATCCAGAATCTGTAAGGAATTTAAACATTTGAAACTGGGAATGATGAAAGCGATTACAAAGGGACAGCAGCACAAGGGTATTTTTGGATCAATGGAGCTGTTTTGTGTAACTGTGTTTGTGGATATATGGTTTATGCATTTATTAAAAACTGTACTTGTGGATATATGGCTTATGCATTTGTTAAATACTAAATAGGCAAAAGAGTTCATTCAAAGCGTGAATTCTACTGCATGCAAATTTTAAAAATAAATCAAGATGTCAGCGAAACCCAAGATGAAATGCAAACTATGACAAGTGAATCTAACCATATTACAGTAAGTGACTTAGCCATGCTGAAGGGGATGAGACAAAAAAGGTACTGAGGTAAGTAAGTTTGCAAAAGGGTGTTTTCACTGGATACTGTTAAGGCTAAAATAAAAAAGCACTGTATAGCAACATTGTGCTCTAGTTGGTCAACTTGTCTCCCAGGAAGGTATGGGTTAGCAAGTCTGAAACTATTTTACATATATAACAAATACGTAAATATATTTTAGATTACAAAAAGCAGTTTTCTCACTGTTAGAGGAAAACTATAAGCAAATTACAAATGCTAGAATGAACTTTTGGTGCTAGATTAGAGTTGAAATTTTTAATACAAACTTGTGTTTTTTTAAAAAAATGTATTTTTGCAATCACAAGCATTCTTATACACCAGTAACAGACAAACAGAGAGCCAAATCATGAATGAACTTCCATTCACAATAGCTTCAAAGAGAATAAAATATCTAGGAATCCAACTTACAAGGGATGTAAAGGACCTCTTCAAGGAGAACTACAAACCACTGCTCAGTGAAATAAAAGAGGACACAAACAAATGGAAGAACATACCATGCTCATGGATAGGAAGAATCAATATCGTGAAAATGGCCATACTGCCCAAGGTTATTTATAGATTCAATGCCATCCCCATCAAGCTACCAATGAGTTTCTTCACAGATTTGGAAAAAACTGCTTTAAAGTTCATATGGAACCAAAAAAGAGCCCACATCTCCAAGACAATCCTAAGTCAAAAGAACAAAGCTGGAGGCATCACGCTACCTGACTTCAAACTATACTACAAGGCTACAGTAACCAAAACAGCATGGTACTGGTACCAAAACAGAGATATAGACCAATGGAACAGAACAGAGTCCTCAGAAATAATACCACACATCTACAGCCATCTGATCTTTGACAAACCTGAGAGAAACAAGAAATGAGGAAAGGATTTCCTATTCAATAAATGGTGCTGGGAAAATTGGCTAGTCATAAGAAGAAAGCTGAAACTGGATCCTTTCCTTAGTCCTTATACGAAAATTAATTCAAGATGGATTAGAGACTTAAATGTTAGACCTAATACCATAAAAATCCTAGAAGAAAACCTAGGTAGTACCATTCAGGACATAGGCATGGGCAAAGACTTCATGTCTAAAACACCAAAAGCAACGGCAGCAAAAGCCAAAATTGACAAATGGGATCTCATTAAACTAAAGAGCTTCTGCACAGCAAAAGACACTACCATCAGAGTGAACAGGCAACCTACAGAATGGGAGAAAATTTTTGCAATCTACTCATCTGACAAAGGGCTAATATCCAGAACCTACAAAGAACTCAAACAAATTGACAAGAAAAAAACAAACAGCCCCATCAAAAAGTGGGCAAAGGATATGAACAGACATTTCTCTAAAGAAGACATTCATACAGCCAACAGACACATGAAAAAATGCTCATCATCACTGGCCATCAGAGAAATGCAAATCAAAACCACAATGAGATACCATCTCACACCAGTTAGAATGGCAGTCATTAAAAAGTCAGGAAACAACAGGTGCTGGAGAGGATGTGGAGAAACAGGAACACTTTTACACTGTTGGTGGGATTGTAAACTAGTTCAACCATTATGGAAAACAGTATGGAGATTCCTCAAGGATCTAGAACTAGATGTACCATATGACCCAGCCATCCCATTACTGGGTATATACCCAAAGGATTATAAATCATGCTGCTATAAAGACACATGCACACGTATGTTCATTGCGGCACTATTCACAATAGCAAAGACTTGGAATCAACCCAAATGTCCATCAGTGACAGACTGGATTAAGAAAATGTGGCACATATACACCATGGAATACTATGCAGCCATAAAAAAGGATGAGTTTGTGTCCTTTGTAGGGACATGGATGCAGCTGGAAACCATCATTCTTAGCAAACTATCACAAGAACAGAAAACCAAACACCGCATGTTCTCACTCATAGGTGGGAACTGAACAATGAGATCACTTGGACTCAGGAAGGGGAACATCACACACCGGGGCCTATCATGGGGAGGGGGGAGTGGGGAGGGATTGCATTGGGAGTTATACCTGATGTAAATGACGAGTTGATGGGTGCTGACGAGTTGATGGGTGCAGCACAGCAACATGGCACAAGTATACATATGTAACAAACCTGCACGTTATGCACGTGTACCCGAGAACTTAAAGTATAATAATAATAATAAGTAAAAAAAAATGTATTTATGTTTATGTGTGTATGTATGAATATATAACTCTAGCAAAATTATATGTATTTTCAAACCAGAACCTGCATATAAATGCTTATACAGTAATAGCTGTATTCATAATCACCAAAAACTGGAAACTACCCATGGGTCCTTCAACAGGTGAATATCTATCTACCTAGATATAAATGTATGTGTTGATATATATTTATATGTTTTCCAGCTCTGTCTAGAAGTAGAGACACCTTAGAAGCAACAAGTGTATCTAGTATCAAGATCTTGGTTTTACATACCATTCTCTAATATAAGAAATGGTCAAGTCCAAGGGGGTGGACGAGAACATACAAGCATCTTGTCACATCAAAAATTAAGTGCTAAAACTTAAACAAAAACTAAAAATATAGTCATGTCAAAAGGACATAGAAGCCAATCTGGTGAGCAATGAGCAAATATGGAACAATGTGAATGAATGGTAGTATTGGATAATGGGTCAGAAAATAAAATAAATATCCATGAATCCATACTGATACAAATAAATGATTGAATCAATAAATAGAGGATCAAGAAAAGTTCTTTGCAAGAATTTCAATTAATAAATGTAGAAGGAATGAAGAAAATAGAAAACCACCATTTAAAAAACACTGCAGTAATAATCAATGCACTCAATATCCTCCAGTGAATGCTAAAATTAGGTGAAAGTTTAATGAGAAATGGGATTATCTGAATAGCCTCAAAGTTATCTTCCTCCCAAATAGTTACTAATTTTAAAGGGAAAAAAATGTTAAGGTTGGAGTGGAAAAAATCTGTCAGACACCACCTTAACCAAGTGATCAAGGTTAACATCACCAGTAAAAAAACATACCAATATCATATGCCCACTGATATGATATACTGAGGAGGGCAGATTCTCCAAAATCCACAACTTTAATCTGATCACAAGAAAACATCAAACAAACCGAATTTGAGAGATAGTTTATGAAATACCTGGTCAGTACTCTTCAAGCATGTCAAGGTCAAGAAAGACAAGGAATGACTGAGAAATTATCACTGACTGGAGAATAGTGAAATCCGACAACTAACTGGCAATGTGGTATCCTGGATCAGATGCTGAACAGACACACTACACATATACAAAGAACATTAGTGGAAAAACCAGTGAAAACTAATGTCTGTAGTTTAGTTAATAGTATTCTGCCAATGTTAATTTATTATTTTTGATAGTTGTACCATGGTCACATGGGGAAGGCTGGATGAAGGGTAGATAGGAACTCTTTGTACTATGAAACCCCTCAGTAAGTCTAACCTTTTTCAAACTAAAATGTTAAAAATGACATTTTAGTTATAGTTTTTCTTTAGTTATAAAGAATTATATCTATATCTCTCTGGCTGATACATTGTTTAGTGTATACAGCTTTATGAGTTTTTGTGATTTTTGAAAACTCTACCTTTATCATCATATAACATCCTTTTTATCCTATTCAACATAATTATTCTTATATTCAACCCTTCCTGGTATTAATATTTGTTTTAATTTGCCTTGCATTTTTTCACCCCCCCTCCACTTAAAAGCACATCCCCTTTACCCCAAATGTTCTTTATCACTTTAAATGTCAAGTAATGTAAAACAAATTATTTTAAAAATTAAAACAAAGGATATGTAGTGCTCAGTGTTTTAAGCCCAATCTAGTAGTGTCTCCTACAAGGAAAATGTATTAGGTTGGTGCAAAAATAGTCATGGTTTTTGCCATTGCTTTTACTTACCTTTAATGGCAAAAACCGCAATTACTTTTGCACCAACCTAACAGTTGATTTACATTTGGAGTAAAAGCCAATATACTTAATTTTATTTCAAGCAATTTTATATATGCTTTATTTCATTTGTCACTTTCTCTTTTTACTTTTCATTATTAGTTCTAATGTGATGCTATTACTATTTTTTCATATATTAATTTGCATGTTCTATTACACTTTAATTGCACTTTTATAACAAATATAAAATACAAATTTTGCTATAGATACCAACTCTTTCTACCACCAATGTGCTCACTTCGATCACTGTCCTCCTCCATCCCAATATAATGAGACACTTAGAATAAGTTTTACTTTTTTTACTTCCCCCTTCCAGATGAGGTCAAATTAGAGTGCTTTTACTCCCATACCTCAGCCCCATTTCCTAAGTTTTGCTGAAATTCCAGATTTTGGTTATATTTTCTCTTGAAGTACGTCTCCTTTAGTTTGAAAATCCTAATTTGGTAGTTACAAACATTAGCATTCACTCTGAAATTACCTATTTAAATTAAGCTACACACATGGCACAGGTCATTGCTGGCTGCTCTCATTGTCTTTCTTCATCTTCTCTTTTAGTAGGTCTCTGCTCTGCTCATTTGTTTGGCTGAAATTCTTTCTCAAACATTTTATTCAGATATATATGCAGACAGTGTATACTCTGACTTCTTGGATTTCAGCAGGTATTTTTCTTTTACCCTGATAGGTAAATGATATCTTGGCTAGGACTGGAATCCCTGGGTTGCAGTCATTTTTTTCTCATGATCTGCAGATATTACGTAACTATCTCGGTTTTCCAGTCTGATCCACTCTGATTCTTTTTCAATTTAAAAATATTGCTCTGTTTGAAAGTTTGTAAGATTTTCTCATTATCTTTTAAGTTCAGGACTTTTTCCAGAATGTGTGTAAGTGTATTCTTATTTGTTAATCCTGCCTGAAACTTGAATTTATGAATTCGGTCTGTGACTTATGTCTGCCTTCAGCTCAGGGATATTTTTTCTTATTATTTGTTTAATTATTGCTTCACCATCTGTTCTTTGGTTCTTCTGGAAACTCTTATTTTATGTTAGAGCTTCTGGTTTTGAACCCTAGGTCTTTATTTTTTCTTCTCTGTGTTTTTGCTGCGGGAAGTATTCCTCCTACTTTATCTTCTAGACTAGTAATTTGAGTCTCAATAGTGATCATCCTCTTACTCAGTTCCTCTTACTAGTTTTAATTCTTGTCTTTCTTCTCGAAATTATTTCACTGCTATGATTAAAGCTCTATAATTACTGTATTTTTTTGTGCATGTGCAATTGTCCCATCCAGCAGTTCCATTCCATCAGAACTTCCCATTTTGGGCTTTTGGTTTATCCTTTATCCTCCTGTCTACTGACTTTACTTAAATGTATCATCAGTTTTGTCCACCTTTAGAACTCAGATCCAGCTGGTGATCTTAAGTTATGGCAATCTCAAGACCGATGGACTGGTGGTATATCATTCAGAAAGTTGCCAGTCTGATATAGTTTGGACAATATTCCCTGTAAATCTCATCTTGAATTATAATCTGCAATGTTGGAGATGAGGCTTAGTGGGAGGTTTTCAGTCATGAAGGTGGATTGCTCATGGCTTGGTGCTATCATCGTGATAGTGAATGCATGAGTTCTCACAAGAACTGGCAGTTTAAAGTGTGTGGCCCCTCCCCTGCCTCTCTTTCTTGCTCCTGCTCTGGCCATGTGACTTGCCTGCTCCCCCTTCACCTTCCACCATGAGTAAAAGCTCCCTGAGGCCTCCTCAGAAGCCAAGTAGATGCTGGCAGCATGCTTCCTACACAGCCTGCAGAACTGTGAGTCAATTAAACCTCTTTTCTTGATCATTATCCGGTCTCAGGTATTTCTTTATAGCAATGTAAGAAGAGCCTAATATACAGTCTCTGGCTGAAGGAGCAAGATGGAACCTTTCTTCTTTCTGATCAGCTCAGCTGGAAAAGCTAGAATTTTCCAGCCTCGGTGTGCCCTCAGCCATCTTGGACATGGAGATGGGCAGGTCCTTCCAGGAATGTGCACATAAGCTGATGCTGCTCTTCCTTGAAAGGATACACTGATTTCTAAGTGCATCAATGCTCTTCTCTGATTCTCAGTTCTCAACTCATGACTTTCTCATCACTAGTTCCCAGGCACTTATCAAGCCTAGACAAGAAAAAGTCCTACTCTTTTGCTCTTCAATTGGTCTGGTAGACATGAACCTGGTTCACACTAGTCTCCATCTATCTACTGGTTCTTATGGTTTGATGCTCCATGGAGAAAATTGGTGGTCAAATTCGAATTAGGAAAAGGGGCTAGCCAAAGTTATCAACAGACATCACCTCCAAAAACTACTTTTCAGTTTCGTAAACTAAACTCCAGAAACACACGAGGCCATTCCAAGCTTATTTATGGGACAGCTTGATGCCCAGTTTTTCCCAATGGGATGTCATATTCCCAGACCTGGAAGGCCTTAATGTCTCAGAACCCATCTATTCTGAGGAAGTGACTGGAAAAAAAGGTTAGCCTTCTCGTATCATTATTCATTATTATTAATCACTACCCTGATTGTGGCAAACACATTTAATCTTATTTGTCAAATTCAATTCACTAATCTGTCTACAATAATAACTGAGCACAAAGAAGGCTTCAAGGACTAACTGTCCTAGGTGCTAGAGATACATTGGTGAACTGGAAACCATTGCTGACTCCTGTCGGGAGCCCTGTACTAAAGAGCTTTTGAGATCATGTCTGAGCTGTCTCAGTAGAGTGCTATAGTTAATTAGTGGTATCTGGACAGAGAATTTGAATTTGAACTCTGTCTCTGGACAGAGAATTTGAACATGGCAGCACATGTGTCAAGAACCATCATTTTATATATTGGGTTGGAGTAAAACATGACTGTCTATTTTACTTTGAGCTTTTATTTGTGTGGCTTGGTGAAGTTTTTCTGATTCTGGGAAATCTAACAAATTTTGTATCAAATTTGTATCTACAAACCTTGTAGTTTCCTCCACAGTGATTGCTACACATTGTCTCATCTTCTCACTCCCACAACCATAGAAGTATTTCTCTAGAGAATTTTAGACACTTTTTTTTTAGGATGACTTGGCAGAAGGTACAAGGGACAAAATTGTATAGCTCTTTGGCAATATCAGTTACTATAAGCATCATTTTTAAATTGAGGAGTAATTTTCTGTTCTTAAAGGAGAAAGCCACTCCTTTCTCACAAGAGTTTCAGGTCCTTATTGCTGGTGAACTGGAGAGTATCTCCTTAAATTTTATCCTCTGTGAACCTTTGTGTCTAACCCTAGTCCAAAACCTGTCTAACCGTCATTCCTTTATAAGTAACTGATCTTTCCTCACTGGCTGCATTAAAGATTCTGTCCTCTTCTTAGGTATTCTGTAGCTTCACTGCAATGTGTACAAACAGATTTGTTTTTATTTGGTGAGAGATAACTTTTATCTCTCATCAAAGCAGTAAATTCTCATATATTATCTCCTTAAATGTTGCTTTTTCCCACTAACTCAGTTCTTCCCCTCTGGGACTCTGATTTGATGTTTGTTACTTCATCTCTTTGTCTCTCTGCACTACATTCTGGGCAGTTTTTCACATTTCTTTTCCATTTCATCAATTCTTTATTCAACTCTGTCTAACTGACCTTTTAATGCATTTGTTATTTTTTAATCTCAATGATTATATTTCTATTTTGGAAAGTTCTGTATGTTTTTTCTTTTGAAACCTCCCTCCTTATTTCTTCCAGTTTTCTTCTTTCATGGCCTTACATTAAATTTTCTCTTTTAGTTCTTTAAATATTTACGCAAGTTTAGTTTATATTTTCATATGTGTGATTAGAAAATCTGAAGTCTTTATGGTCTTATCTTGCTGTTTGTTATTGAGTAAAAAGTTTCTCACTCATGACGCCTTATTTCCTTCTGAAGGTCTTTTTTTTTAATTGTGAGTTTGCATTTATTCAATTTTATACTGGGGAATTATTTGAGGCTTGGGTTTAAGGTGTGCTCTTCTACACAGCGTCTCAGAGCATTTCCAACCAGAGAGTAATTTCAACCAAATTCTTAGTTTGTTTTTGTTTTTCTTTTTTTGGCTCACATGAATAGTGTAAATTTTGGTCCCACACCTATGAGATGGCCAATTTATGGTTATACATTTTCAAGGAAGATATTCTTTTCATTTAGAGTCAAGAAAAATTTCCTTTTTTTTCCCCCCTTTGTAGGGCAACTTCCTTATCTCCCCTTCTCCAATTTGTGTTTTCTCTGCGTGCCATTCCTTGGGAAACAAGGATTTAGACACGGATTTCTGATCTGACTTTCCAACTTGTAATATTAAGTTTTGTCACTGTTCCCAGGATCAGCCCCTGAAAATTGAAGCTCTAATTTGTCTGGAATAGGCAGATATCCCAAGGTGGCCATTGGATCATTTCTCACCTTTCAGGAATATTACTTTACTATTTTCAGCTTTAAGTATTTTCCTTCTATTTTTACCAGCTTAGCTATGGATTACGTATATTTAAACATTTTATCCAGCATTTTCTGGTGTTTTGCACTGGAGGGATTCTCAAAATATTTTGGTTCATTATATTGCCAGAAACAGACATCTCCATCATGTTTATATCTATCCTCAGCTGTTCACATTTTACATCTCTATGCAGTTGATTCATTTATTCATTTTTATGGACAGTCAGGTCTCTAAAACAGATTACACCCTCTAAAGGAATTGTGTTCCTTTCTGCATATGCCTACACCCTCCTTTTCATTGCCCATCACTGAAATCTATTAATCCATTAATGAAAACAAATCTAAACAGAACATAGCAATGCCTTACCTTAGAGAAATAATTGTTTGTAAAACATTCTATGCTCTGGATGAAAAAATAGATATATCTTTGTATCTAAAATCTTTTCTCTTTCACAGATTTGCTTCCAGCCCGGTAGTAGTAAAGAGATCACATCTTTAGTAAATTAGAATAACCAAAGACAGAATCTGAATGCTTAAGACATGATCATGTCATTTCAGCACACAATATATGTCTATTCAGTAGATAGTTGCTGAGCACCACCAGGTGTTTCAGATACTATGGTAAGCACCAGCGATACCACAACAAATGAGGCCAACTCAATCCCTGAGATGACACTAAACATGTTGTTGTATGAAATACTAACATAGACATGAACGAATTTAGTCCACACTTGGACCCTATCCTGCATACTTCCATCAAACTTAGCCCCTAAGGGCTCTCTCCTTTATTTTTCTTTTCCATTTCCTTCCCTAATATGCAACATGGATACAGAAAAATATGAGCAGAACCTTAGCTTTCTCCATTGCTGAAAGAGTAAATATACACAGTAGCCAGCAAAACTCAGCAAATCTCTCAGTTTTTCCTTATTGAAAAGAAATAGCTTTGTTTTAAAGACAGAGGAATTTTAAGTTATATTCATTAAAAATGGTTGTCTGACACATTGTGTACTTTTTGGAAACTCTGTTTAATATAATGCATTTGTCTAATTTAAAAGAAGTGGTCCCTTATTAGAGATATGATTTATTCTTAGATAAATCACAGATTTATGGCTCACTGGGATATATTTAATACTGTCAAAATATGAAAGGACACCCCAAACTATCTGCAGAGCCACAGCCACTCATTCTGAAAAGGATCTAAGGCAGCAGAGACCCCTGGGTGTTAAATGTAATCTTTGCCTGGGATAAAAGCATGGAGAATTGCTGATCTTTATAAAAAGATCTGTCTCGACCCACCGCCTTCCTCCTCTCTCTTCTACCACAGTGCAGTTCATCGTCAGAAAGCTCAGAACCGAAAATTAAGGGGAAAAATGGGTTGTGTTTGTGTCATTTTAAAAAATCTACAGCCAGACAGGACTCTATTTTAGTGCTTGCTAGAGGAAAGTTCATCACTAAAACAAATATAGTCTCTTGATGGTAATGGATAAATTTGACTACAGAAATAATGGAAAACCTATAGAAAGACAGGAAATATGTTTTCCTAATCTTACAGTTATCATCAACTGAATGAAATGTAGAACTGGCTGCCAAAAATAACTACATAAAAAACTCATGTAGCACCAATTCCCAATTCTTAGAGTCAGAACTTATGTCTTTATTCTGATGCTGTGATTTCATCCACTTTATCTGTATGGATTTGATGTTGATGACTTTTAGAGCTACAGCTTCTATCCTGACCTCCCACCTTCATGGAACATTCCCATTTTTAGGTCTCTTAATACTTTCCACTTGGATACTCAATAGCCACACCAAATTCAATGGGACCAAAACACAGCCTTACTCCTTTTCTTCATTTTCTTTCATGCTGAATTTTTTTCAACTTTACCATTTCACTCAAGGGCACCAGAACTCTTCTGGTCTCCAAGTTGAGAAAATTTGAAGACATCCTTCACTTTAGTCTTTTTCTTCAACCCATATAACCAATTTATCACAAAATCCCATTCTTCCTTTTCTGAAATGCCTCTCAGATGTACCCCTTACTCTCCATTCCCATCGCCAGCACCCTGGTGCACGCTCAAACCACCTCAGGCCTCAGTTTGACTTCTCAGTATAGATGATCCCTGGCTTCATCCATTCCTGTCTCTCTGCCTCTTTCAGTTCATCCTTCTGAGCTTAATTCCAAGCACCACACTAAAGAGTTTCTACTCTCTTGCTCCCACGTAATATCCTGCTTTGTCTGCAAACAAAAGTAATTTGTGTAATTCCCTGTATTCACCGCAGCCATGCCCACCCTTGCCTTTTTGCCCATTTTGCTTTCCTTGCTGGGGATACCAGCCCTCCCATTCCCCAGTATCTTTCTACCCCAATCCAGCTCATCCTTCCAATTCACATATGTAAATTTAGTTAAAAATCAGTTTCATTTTCATGTACTTTAAAATGCAACAATTAATTAATTGACAGAATGACTACATTCAGTTACTCTCTCTGCCTCCTACACCCCCAAACTACTATATTTAAACATTGTAACAACATCATCCCTTCCTCAGGGGCTGGGCAGAATCACATTTTTATTTTAACAGAATTCTATGTGAAAAGAGTTTTGTCTTCCTTTCAAGATGACCCAGTCATTTCTATTACAAACCTTTTCTCTGCTATTATGCTGGTCTCATATATGACATAATGATCCTATTTTATAGTGTATAATGGTTGCAAATTTTCATAGACCCTGCTATACAAGAGTGAAACAAATGCTGGCTTCCAACTTCTAGGCTTTGGCAGAGTGTCATAGGCACTTTATTTGCAGAGTTAGGGGCCCCATCACTCTGAGTTTCCTGTGGTCCCCACATGCTCCCTTCCCTGTGGATTCAGAGGACCAACTTCTGATTTCATGGGGCCAGGACACTACTTGCTTTATGGTACGACACAGGACACATTCTAAGTCACTCTTAGAATAACCTGTTTTCCAAAAAGTATCCCCTGAATGCTTTTCTAAATCTCCCTGATGAACAACTGGCATGGACATTCCCTGGTATAGAGATATAAAGTGAATTCTGCTTTGGAGAAGTCTCTTGGCACAGATTATTGTGCCGAGAGTCTCTACTGTGTAGTCCTAGAATTTCAGCAGCATGTTCTGAAGATCTGTAGAAACCTACCAAGAAGTGCAAAAAGAGGTTAATTTTGATTTGGTCTGCTGTAAATTATGAAAGATATAGTTTTGAAAACTGTAATACCTTCCTATGTTTGCTACAGTGTTGTATACACACTGGAAAAAAAGAGAGACAGATGTTATATTTCTTTGACTTGCAATTTTATTTCAAACAAAAACTTTAACTAATTAATAAACACATTTGGAATAACTGGTTGAATAAAGGTTACGATAATTTTATGAGCATATCAAGTTTTATACATATAAAACTTATACACCATTTATAAAGTAACAGTGTGACTTTAGTGCTATAACATTAGCATAGAAATAATTGTTGATTACGTATTTCCACTTGAAATGAATCATTTTTAATCTTTTGACTTTTGGCCATAGACGTTGTGGAAAATATTTCTGAATTAAAGATGTCTTGGGTTGGGAGTGGAGGACAGATCATGACCGGGAGACACAGGGTGGTGGTTGGAGTAAACATCATGCATAAGCATACTTGGTCAAAGTCAGGACCAAGGTTTGAGAAAGCTGATTTTGTTCTGCCTCAACTGCCCATAACTTGACACAAAACCTATGCCCTTCACCACTATCTTCCACAAGACATGTAACCTCTACAAGCATACTGTGCTTTCCATAATTTTGATAAAAATTCCCAGGACTTGGTTACAAAACACAGGGCATTTCCTTGGAAAAAAAATTCCTATTGTACGTCTCTTTACTGCAGGAGATCTGGGGAAGGGGTCCTAGCCTCTCTTCTCATTTTCTCCCTCACACACATGTCAGTGTATGGCCTCAGCTGTCTCTGTCTCCTTCCTCCTGGATTTCTCTACTTCCATTTCATTTACTCTGAGCCCCTTCTCACGCAGAACGATTTAACTCTGCCACAGCATCTCTGCCTCAGAACTCGCATCCTCCACTGTTGCAAGAGGTAAGAGAGAGAAACTCATTGAGCAGCCTGACAGTACCAGTCTCAATTGGCTGGGGTGCAAGAAAGGGCAAAGGAACTCTCAGACCTAACATTACATTACTTTGGAAGAGAATTCTTACAGGCCTGGAAAGTAGCCCAGAACCCTTTCTTACACAAATTTCCAACTAATAGTTGATTTAAAATAGTATTCATATTTAAGATGAGTAATGATGTAAAGAGAATTTAAATAGGAATTAAGTAGAAACGTACAAATGGTGAGGGCAGTTGTAAAGAAACAAATAAAGCAATAGCAAAGAAAAGTAACTCAATAATACTTTGCCACGGAGTAGGACAAAATGGTGACTAACATGTTATTATGGCAAGAATTAAAAGTCTTAAAGAGATAAGACCATAAAGAAATAGCACAAAATAAACATGCAAGGGCTCAAGGATGAAACTGAATGTGATTGTTGAACTTAGGAAGAAAGAGAAAAGCTAGAGAAGGACTATCAAGGCTGTGGTTGTGAAAGCTTCACTCAGCAGAGCTGAATGAGGCATGAGGATGGGACCTGAGGCAGTCTCACCAGAAGAGGCAAACTTGAGGTCCCTAAAGCAATCAGGATGGAAGGAAAAGAGCCTCTGAGCCAGGAGTGGCCAAAGAGGAGAGGTCATTATTTTAGTATTTTTAAAAAAAATCTAAAATTGGAATCATTTACTCTTGAAATTAACATTAATATACAATGATTCATTTACTTTAAAATATTTTGTGCTGAGCAAGACTCTTCTACTGAAGGATTATACCATGTTTAAATGTCAAATCAAACAAAGAAACATTCATTTTGAAAGTTTTCTTCTAGACTCATTTTCCTCAAAAAGTAAAATAATATGACAGCAAGAAAAAGCTTTCAATGTAAAAAAATTCTTATTTTAGTTCAAAGATTTTCAAAATAAGTGACACGTGATAGTATTGAGACTGACTCAGGTAACTCTAATCAAGAAACTTTAACTGTATCGTATGAAACAAAACAACAAAAAATCCATAAATACTTTCTGGGAGACAACAGCTTTAGCTTTTTGACTGATTAGAAACAACTGCAGCCAGAGTTTCACTACTGCCTACAATGTAGAAAGTTAGGACCAGTGTCACTCCTACACTGTCAACTCAAAAAGGCCAGAAAAAGCCACAGAATCACAGTTATATTTCAACCCAGCCGAGAGTTGAGATTTTAGGGCAAAAAGTAGTCAGAAATCCAAATAAAAATGAGGCTGTCCCAGGAGAGACAAAGCGTAACACCAGCTCAGCTGTAGCAGAACATGGGAGGAATAGACACCAGGAACCGTAAAAGAAGACAAAAATAATGCAGCCAAATTTTTTAATAAGTTAATAAAGGCCAAGTGTGAGCAAGTATGAGAGTACAGAATCCCTAAGAGCTATGAATGCAAATGGAGTTCATAATTCATTCACAAAGTGTTCTCCACAGAACACAACTAGGTCTTACAGAAAAAATTTGAGGAGCAGACAGAAGATGGGCAGGAGCTTCCCCAGGGAGAGGGAGATGGCTGCTGCTGCAGGAACCCCTCTTACCTGCCTTAAGGTAAAAAGCCATTGTAGCTGGGAGGCCGGGATGGATAAAAGAATAAATCCCTTTACTTATGGGGAAGGAGCAGAAAGGAGTTCTGGAAACTATGCATAAAGCTGCTATAAACATTTGTGTACAGTAGTCCCCCTGTATCCATGGAGATGCATTCCAAGACCACCAGCGGATGCCTAAAACCATGGACAGTACCAAACCCTATATACACTATGTGTTTTCCTATAAATACACATCTATGACAAAAAGTAATTTATAAATTAGGCACAGTAAGAGATTAATAACAATAACTAATAATAAAAATAGAACAATATACTATAATAAAAGTTATGTTAATATGGTCTCTATATATCTCTCCTTTTCCACCTTAAAATATTGTATTATACTGTACTCACCCTTCTTTTCCTTCATGTGATCATGTAAGATGACAGAATTCCTATGTGACAAGAAAAAGTGAGGTGAATATCTTAGGCATTATGACATAGCATTAGAGTATTCGTCTACTATTTGTTGACAAATAGTAGCATTAGTCTATTATTTGTTGACAAGTGGTATCTTGTTGTGGTTTTATTTTGCATTTCCCTAATAACTGTTGTCGAGTATATTTTCGTGTCTTTATTTTCCATTAATAGTTCTTCTTTGGTGAAATAACTGTTTGTGTCTTTGCCCCATTTTTAAATTGGGTTGTTTGTTTACTTATTATTAGTTTGAAAGTTTTTAATATATATTATGAATACAAGTTGCTTATGACATATCTGTTTTACAAATGTGTCTTCCTGGTCCATGGTCTGTCTTTTCATTTTCCTAATAGCGTTTTTTGAAGAGCAAAAGTTTTAAAATTTTGATGAAGTACAATTTGTCATTTTTACTCTTTTATGGATTATGCTTTTATGAGTTTTTAAAGACATTTTTGCCTAACAAATGTTCGCTAAGACTTTCTGTTATTTGTTAGAAGTTTTATAGCTTTAGGCTTTACATTTAATTCTATTATCCATTATATGTTAATTTTATAAATAGTGTGATCAACTTTCCTTTTTTGCCTATTGATATCCAACTTTTTTAGCACCATTTGTTGAAAATACTATCTTTTCCCCATTGAATTGCCATTGCATCTTTGCCTGATGTTATTTCTACTGTTCCTGAGTATAGGAAAAAAGAGAACTTCCAATTCTCAAATTCATTTTACAAAGTTATGATTGTAAAACCAACAAAAATAGCCCCAAAGTATCCCACAGACCAACTTTATGTATGAATATTGATGCAAAAAATCTACATAGGATTCTTCATTTGGAGCTATTTTAGAAATGCAATATTAGGGTATCTAAAAATATAATTTACTATATTAATTGCTCAAATAAGAAAAATCACCACCAGAATAAATCATTACAACTGATTTTAAAACACAGTAATGTATATGGTCATTCCTTTTGGACTAATGGTAATTGTTTAAAAATAACTTGCAAAATATTTTAAGCTTTTTAAACTAATTATATCCTGGAAAGTACTGCTAGCAATATACCCTCAGGCTACTCTCTGTTTAGTGTGGTAAGTAATAATATTGGTGTTACCAATATTGGTGTTTTGATGTAGAAGACAGAAGGTACCAGTCAATGTAAGATTAGTGAAATTAAGTTAAAACTCTATAGTCTGACTCTGTATTAGAAGAATCAGTATGAGTTCATGATGAATTTTATCTTTTAAGACTTTTTTATTTCTGTCCACAGAAAAAAAGACTGCAAATAATGATAAAGCCTGGTGCAATAAGCACTTATAGCCTCCAGATTGTGGTCTCTAAATACTTCAGGACTCCTTGAAGTAATGGCTGATTCAAATCTGGGGCAGAAAATGTAAACAATGAACTTGGAAAAACTTGACATACCAGAAAGGAAGGAAGTTATCAAATACTACTAAAGTTGTTTGCAAAGGACTTGGAGTCCAACTTAAATAAGCTCCCAGTAGCCCAACATAGAAAAACGTGTGCACCAATAAAGACAACTGCAATGGATTTAGAACACCTCATATATGTGTTCATCATGATGATGGGTTCATAGTAATAGTAAAAAAAAAGCACTGGTCATCATTTGAGGCATCCCAGGGAGTCACTTCATATTTTAAAAATTTATCAATAAAGGGAGAGAGTCAAGCACCTCTCTTGTCTTTCTTTTATGAACTGTACCTCAGGGAACTCTAGTAGTTGTTGAGGAGAAGTTTCTGTTTAGCTGGACTACTCTAGCTAATAAAAAAATAAAAACAGAACATTACCCTTTGGAATGGTATGGCTATGAATTAAGGGATCTAGAGAATAATCATCAGTGGTTGCTAAAGTCCCCCAAAGAGAAAAAAATAACAAAACAGATAATGTGTATCTCCTGTTGGAATACCCAGCATAACTTATGAAGTACTATTACCAAAATAAATTAAATCTAAATTTGATCAATCACTAAATTTAACTACCAATTTATAGCAAAACAAGGCTCAGGGGAGCACATTCATCAATACCACAGAAATGCAATCAACACAATACAAACTGCAGAAAACCCCATAAACTTGATCACTTCAACAAAAACATCGCAAGGAAAAAACACATTCTAAGGTACCTTCTG